>NW_004457268.1:237551-319884 GCF_000313135.1 Acanthamoeba castellanii str. Neff | reverse complement strand
AAATGGCAGGATGCCGGTGAAGCTCTACCTACAGGTGATCGGCCAAACCCAGAAGATTCCGGGCCTCGAGGATTGCCTGGCCGACGACCTCACCATCCGCCAGCTGCCCGTCGCGATCAAGTACCTCCTCCTCTTCCTTCTTCATTCTCCCCCAAAGCCCTCGGGCACGTGTATGCACTACGCACGAATGCAGTTGCCCTTCCGGGGGTGTGCTCATCCATTGGTGGTGGTCGTGGTCGTGGTGTCGGCACTCAGGTCGGCGCTGTTCCACCGGCGCGTGTTCTCGCGCCGGCTCAACGACCTCCTCGACGTGCTCCGGAAGCTCAAGCTCGTCGGCTGCCAAGAGGAGGTACCCATCCCTTGCCTTACTGGGGTCACGACTCCGCGCATGCGGCCAGAGAGCTCATCTTTTCTCTTCGCGGCGCTGATCACACGACACACGACACACGGCGCAACACGACACACGACACACGTTGGTAAATGTAGCACTCGACGTCGTACGAGGCCATGCACCTGGAGCGGCACGGAGAGATCGAGGACCGGATATCGGAGCGTAGCGGTACGGTGCGGCGCTACACCTTCAACACGTTCGCCGACATCATGAAGTATTGGACGGAGCTCGAATACATCTCCCTCGCCCGCATCGTCATCGAGGACGAAGAGGTGCCCTCCCTTTCCCTTACTACGGCCACACGCGGCATATCGGGGCAACCTACTTAGACCCGTTTGGTGATGGCTTGGTTGACCCGGGTACTCCTCCTACTCCTACTCCTGCACGACGACCACCTCAAAAAACCACCAGAACGGGGAGGAGAGCCAATCCAAGCTCGAGGAGGACAACGAGGACGAGATGGGAGGAGGCGGCGGCGGCAGCACCGGCGGCGGTGGTCCCAATAATAACGGCGGCAAGGATCCCTTTGGCGGCACCCTGCCCGAGCTCACCCGCCGGTACATTACCCCCCCCCAACCACCACATTCAATCCCTCTGTGGCGCAGCACGCGGGAATGAAGGAATGTGGAATCCCACCAGCTCTTGCTCACAAGATTCGCTCCCCCCCCCATTGGGTATATGCGCAACTCTGCACCCGGGTGGTGTCGCTGTGGTGCCCACCTCCACCAGGGCGAACTGGTCGAGCCTCAAGCCGCTGAACCGCGCCCAGATCTCCGTCCTCGACCAGCACGAATTCGCGCACGCCCCCACCAAAGCCGAGATCACCTACCTCGCCACCCAGTACCACATACGTACGCATTCCTATATTCCTTTCCCCCCCTCCCTCCTCTTGTTCATCTTCTTGTTGCTTCTTCTAACGCGCCCCTTTTGGCGTGGCGGGTGCACCACTATGGACGGGTGGTACGCAGCGACGGTGCAGGTGATGAACCACTACAAACTCAAGATGAAGAAGCGCGCTCAGCACACCCTCACGCGCCGCACGGCCACCCGCACCACCCGCAAGCGCACCGTCACCTCGGGCCTCCCCACCACTCGGTACCCACTAACCAGCAATCTCACAATGATGATGATGATAATAATTATAAATAGTATTCGTGATTTTGCCCCCAAGCAGACCCTAACACACGTACCGGTGGGGGGGGGGTGGAGCAGGAAGGGGCGCAAGCGGAAGAGCGCAACCGACGACGGGTCCGGCCTTGTCGACGACTCAGGGCGCCCCCGCATCAGCTTCGCCATCGTACGATGACCGACTGACCGCTCCTCACGATGATTGAGGACGCCCCTCACCAACACTCACTCACTCACTCTGTTGTTCATCGGGGCAGGACACGTCGAGGAGGAAGCGCAAGCGGGCGGCCCTGCCGCGGCTGGACATGGAGCGGCGCGAAGACGAGGACGAGGACGAGTCCCTGGACGAGGCGGCCCGCGCTGCCGCCGTGCCCCAGCGCACCAACTGGCTGCCCGACGAGGACCTCGCCCTCATCCGCACCTTCGTCCACGTCCGGGTACCCGGTCCCTCCCTTTCCACAACACCCCACGTAGATAGTGAATATATTTATATATTTAGACACATGTGAACATATTTAAAACATTTAGATATCCATGAATATGAATAACGCTTCACGTGCTGCTGCTGCTGCTGCTGGCTCTCATTGAGTGCAGGCGGAGGCCGGGACGGAGGAGCGGGAGGCGTCGGAGGACGAGCTGTGGGTGCACATCGGGCGGCTGATGAGCAAACCGGCCTCGGTCTGCAAGCAGCGCATCCACTCGCTCCTCAAGGGCCAGCACCTGGAGCCCGCCGTGCAGATCCTCATCGATCACCTCAACCGCCGCGACGCCGCGCCCCTCACGTACCTCTCACGCCCTCCGCACCTCCCAAACGCAAACGCGTTGACTTCTTTTTTCGTTCTCCTGTATACACAGACGGTCGGAGACGCCGCTGCCGGAGACGGTGGAGGAGGTGGGGCAGCGGTACCTCATCGCGGCCCCGTTCAAATCGGCTCCCCTCCCGCCCGTGGCCCCCATCATTTCCGCCGCCGAGGACATGTACAAGGTCTGTGCACACCTGCCCTCCCCCTCCCCACATGCCGCCTGGCTCTGCAGTTGTTGGACACGTGTTTCTCTGTGTCATGTGTCGTGTGCGTCGTGTGTCGTGTGCGTCGTGCGTCGTGCGTTCTGATGGTGCTGATGATGGATCGCAATGGGTGGCTGGGCAGATGATACTGCTGATGGGCACGCGGGGCGAGGAGGTGGCGGAGTGGGCGTGGCGGCTGTTCCCCTACTTCACGGAGGACGAGCTGGACCTGGCCCTGCAGCGGCTGCGGCAGGCCGGCCTCATCGTCAAGGCGCGCGGCCGCGAGGGCGTCCGCTTCCAGCTCTCCGACAAGTACACAGACCCGCCCCACCCCTCCGGAATGTCAGCAATGCCCATACATGTGGTGGTGGTGGCTGGTGGTGGGGCTATGGGGCAGGTTCAAGAAGATGTGCGTATCGCACAAGCTCAACACGCTCAGCGAGGAGGCACGCGAGTTCGCCCAGCAGATCCGGGAGGGCAGCGCCCTCACCATCGGACCCATGACCAACGGCGGATCCGTCGCACACCTCCTCTCCCTCCTCCACGACGGCTCCGTACGCCCCTCCCTCCTCCTCCTCCTCCAGGACACCCGGACTCGTGTCGTGTCGTGTCGTGTCTCGTTGCCTTACCTAGTTCGAAACGTGCCGGGTGCAGGTGCGTGCGGTGCCGGACCTGCCGGACCTGCCGCCGGAGGCGTTGGCGCCCGAGGGCGGTGAGGAGCGTTCGGGGCGCGGAGGTGTGGTGCTGCACCTCATGGGCAAGAAGCGCGTACTCTCCGGTCCCTATCGCACCGCCAACCTCCAACTCGATGTATTTGCCTGGAGTACGCCCCCCACCTTCACTCTTTTCACGACCAACGCACGCACATAACACACACACCACACACACACCACACACACACCCAGACGACACACACGACACGCAATGCGCTAACTTTGCCGTAAATATGCAGCGATCGGCCTCGAGACGCGGGGTGACATCAACCTGGAGCAGTGCGTGGGGGCCTTCGCGCCGGTCTTACCCATCGCCGCCAGCGGCGGTGCAGCGGGAGGAGGAGACGAGGAGGGGCGGCAGCAGAGGGACCGGCCGCCGGGCCTCCACGAGCTGCTGCCGGGCCGGTCCGGGGAGGAGGATCGGCAGCAGGGCCGCGAGGCGTCCGCGGCGGCGCGCAAGCGGCCCAGCCTGGAGCCCGTGCTGGGCTACCTCTGCGCGGCCGAGGCGTCGCCCGCCCTCGTCGCCGCCGTCGAGAGCCTCTACCGCTTCATCGCCCGATCGGAGACCTCGGGCGTCACCGCCACCGACCTCCTCGTACGCTCCATCTCTCTCTCTCTCTCTCTCCGCAATCCAACCAACCAACCAACCAACCTCCCCGTCCCCCTCTCAATCGCTTGCTTTGGTGGTGTGGTGGCTGGTGGTGGCTGGTGGTGCACAGGAGCACCGCCGGCAGGAGGAGATGCGCGCCGCGGACCAGGAAGAGGCCCTGCGCCACCTCCTCAACTTCGAGAACGTGGTCGAGGTGGCCGCCTACGAACAACGGTAATGACAACGACAACGACACGAGCGCGGCTAGTGGCAGAGCAAAGCGTGTTGTATACTGACGTGGGTGGGGTGGGTGGAACGCGGCGACCAGGTTGTGGGTGGCCGACGAGTCGGTGGACCGGTGGTCGTGGATGCCGCTGCCCTCGGCGTCGTGCGGGGAGGGCCACATTCTGCCGCCCCTCCCGCCCCTCGACAACCCGCAACCGGCCGCCGCCGCCGCCGCCACCGCGGCGGAGGTCCAGGCCCCACCATCGAGGGCAGAGCCGGCAGCAGCGGCGGCGGCAGCTGCAAGGGCGCCCACGAGACGCGACAAGGGCAAGGAAAAGGAAACGGAGACGATGGAGGGGAATGGTGGCGACGACAACACCGATGATCCGATGCTGACGATGGCCATCGCCGACGATCAGGCCTCCGCCGCGTCCGCTTCTTCGGGAACGCCGGAGAAGGCCCCGAAAAAGAAGAAGAAGCGGGGCGCCAAGGCCAACAAGGAGCACATCGCCCTCATGAACTCCGCCGGTACCTTTTTCTGTCTTTTACCGTCATCACCTCCTCCTCCTCCTCCCCCCCGAGCGTAGTCGGCGGTCGTCGACCTTGCTAACGCGTGCTGGCTGTGTGCGCGCGCCCGTTTCGTTGCGCTTTGCAGGGGAGCCCACGCCGACGGAGGTGATCAGGCCGTGGAAGATGCTGGACGGTTCGATCAACCAGCAGTTCCTGTCCAACCTGCGCCGCCGCATCTACGGCATCATCCTCCACCACCCGGGCATCTACCAGGTAGATGATATATATCCATCCACCCCCTCTCTCCGCCCCCCCCCCAGGCCCATGGGTAACTTAACTTGTGTTGTCGACATGGTGACCGATCAGCAAACGATCGTGGAGGAGATGGAGCTGCTGGGCGCCGAGTCGGTGCGGGAGGTCATCAGGTCGCTGCTCGTGGACGACTGCATCTACGCACGCGCCATCACCTTCGAGCGGCCCTCGCTCTTCTCCGCGCCCGAACCCTTCGACGCCATCGTCCTGCCCGGTACCCACATCTACCCGCACCGCACCGCCTCAATGCAATGCGTTCTGCGCCTGCGCTCTAACCGCGCCACCGCACCCGGCCAGGGCGCGTGTCGTCGTGGGACACCGAGCCGTCGCTGCTTCTGGGCATGCCCTCTGCGGGCCAGCAGCAGCAGCAGGGGCTGGAGATGGACAACCACGTCTGCTACTTCGTGCGGCCCTCCGCCTTGGCCCGCATTTGATCATCATACGCCAGTGTCGCACGACACGACAGCCAACACATATGTTTTTGCTTTTTGTTTTCCATTTGGCCACGCGAGCCGAGAGGCGTCGTGTCACTGGGTGGGCTGCTGTTGCTGCTGCTTGGCCAGCCCGTACTTGCCCTGCAGCAGGTGTTTGATGGTGAGCGGGATGGAGTGCGACTTGTTCAGCAGCTCCGCCACGTAGCTGCTCGAGAACGGCTGCTTTTCTGTTCAACAACGGACGCGCATAACGGTGAGGCCCAGCACAGCACCCCCCCCCCACAACGCAACGTCGCAGCCGCTGAGGGTCGAGAGGAGAGAGAGTACCGAGGAGAGAAGAGTGGAGGATGGCGCGGATGGTGCCGCCCAGTTCGACGCTCAGCTGCAGGCAGATGAGGTTCTGCGTGACCGGGTCGAGCAGCGTCACGGAAAGGGCGTAGGGGCTGTCGCCGGCGCTGGCCACCTCCACCATGGGCGCCTCGCCCCCGTCGAAGGTGTAGTCCATGGCGTCGTCCCCTGCAACCACCCACCATTGATTGGTCAATCATTCATCATTAATCAACTGACGTCGGGCCACAAAGGCAAGGTACCTTGGGGCACGGCCTCGGGTCCATGGGCGGCAGGCACGCCCTTGCCGGCGGCGTTTGCGGATCGCTGGTCGGAGAAGCAGCTCGTGAAGAGTTCGTTGAACACCAGCTGTTGCCGCAGGTGCTGTGTGCGTGTGCGACGATGTGTGTGCGGTTTCGGATTTGTAGATATGTGAGTTGATCGCGATTTGCGGCCTCAAGCTGACACGGCACACGGATGGCCGGTGGTGGTGGCTGGTGGGTGGCTGGTGGGTGGTTCACGAACCTGGAGAAGGGGGAGGAGCTGTTGAGGTGGGTGAAGGGGATGTGGTGCACCACCGTCCCTCGCTCCTCCTGCCCGCTGTACACGTACGACACCCCGTGATGCTCGAACCGAGCTCCCGCCTGAACGCAATGAACGCAATGAATGAATGAATGACGGCCAGCCCCTCTGAAACGCAGGGAAATAAGTGGTGGGGGGGGGCTGGGTACCGAGGGACAGAGCAGCGTCTGGAGGGACACAAATGGCTGATGGTCTGCGTAGGCGTGCGACCACCAGGAATGGAAACACGACACACGCGATATGCACCGGGTGAGGCGGTGGTGCACGCGGAGGCAAAGAGGAGAGTGGGTGCACCTTTGGAGTGGCGTGCACCGTCGGTGGGCGGGTGAGGTCCCCACACGAGGTCCAGCATGCGCCGGAGGGTGTCGGTGAGAATCGGCACCGCCGGCCGCAGGTGCAAATCGAAGTGAATGCGGCCTCCGTCCTGATACGTCCACGGCACGATCGCCGACCAATCAATAACAGAGGAGGAAAATCTAAGGAGTGGGTGAGACGAGTACGAGGGCAATCTCGATGGGTTCGATGGCGAGGCCGGGCGGGAGGGACTGGTCGTCGAGGGGCGGGAGGCCGGGGAGGTGCGACGCCATGGGCAGCTTGACCAGCGTGCGGCCCTCCCGCAGCGTCACCAGCGCTCCGTGCGTGTGCGCCAGGCGTTTCCCTGCAACACACACGACACACACACGACACACACACACACACACACACACACACACACACACCACACACGACACACGACACACATGCAGTGTGAGAAGGCGACAAGGCGACAAGACTGCTGTGGGGAGGAAGGGGAATCGGCACCGGAGAGTTTGTCGAGCAGGAGGTGCCGCGGGGAGGCGTGGTAGTGCAGGAAGAGCCCCTCGGGCTGCCACATGGGGGCGCCGTGTCGGTCCCGCAGCAGCGCCCCATCGTCGCCGCCCGTGATCTCTCTGCTCTCTCGAGAATTGTTAGCTCGACACACGCGCAACGGTGTGCGGTGATGCGGGTGCGGTGTGAGTGTGTGCGGCGTGTGCGGTGGTGCGCGTGCGTGGGGCCAACCGTTCTCTTCGATGGAGCTCGAAGAGGTCGTCTTCGAGGATCCAGAGGGCCTGCTTGAGGTCTGTGGTGGGGTTCTCCGTGTAGATGACGTCGAGCTCGTTCAGGAGGCGCACCACCTCGTCGAACCGCTTCAGGTCGCCCTCCCTGCGCGCGCCCCCAACAATGATCGCCCGCGTGCGGCACACATTGTGCACATTCCAGTCAGCAATCATGTCATCACAACAATATAATACCCCCCATGCATGCAGAAGCCACCGATGATGAAGCAAACAATAAGAAATAACCAAATAAAGAAAAGGAAAGAAAAGAAACGAGAGTGTGTGAACCGACCGGAGCAGTTTGGTGATCTCCTCGTCGACCTCCGGACGTGAGAATTGCGGCTGCTCCCCTTCCCCCGACGGATCTCCTGCGCCGTGCACGGCGTGGTGATGACAGTGCGACCAACTAACAATACAAATTGAAAGGCGAGCGGGTGGTGAGGTTCACGTACCGGCCGTGCTGGTGAAGGTGACGTTGACCTTGTCGACGTGTCCCTGCAACGTGACGTGCACCTGCGGAAGAGGACATACACGCGCCGTGTGTGAGCGTCCCATACAAAAAATCTGGCATATGCGAATGTGTGTTGTGTACGTCGACAAGGAAGTGTTGTCCGGATATGGAGGCCGACAGGGTCTTCGTGGCCACCTCCATCCCCATCTCCGACGGATCGACTGCAAGCGACACACGGCACACGGCACACGACGCACGACGCACGACGCACGACACACGACACACGACACACGACACACGACACACGACACACGACACACGACACACGACGGTGGTCATGAAGAAATCAGAACACTTTTCAAAGGCGCCTACAAAATTGGCTGGTCGGCGCAGGGGAGAGGGGCGCGTACAGGCGTAGAGCTGGAGGCCGTGGGCTTCGGCGACGCTCTGGAGGTTCCTCACGAAGAGCTGCTGGCGGCCGCCCTCGCCCTCGCCCGTGAGCTTGGAGCCTCGCTTGGCCAGGTGGTTCTCCGCCATGCGCAGCGAATGCCCGAGCGACTTTTTGAACTGCTCCACCTGCGCGCTCAGCTGTGCTCGATCCTGGTGCCAGCCCACCACGCCGACACATCACAAAAAAGACACAACACGCAACACACGACACGGGATTATGAGATTAAAAAAAAGACACGATCAACGACACACCAACGACACGACCAACGATACGACCAACCACACACGCGTGTAGCGCGAGTGGTGTGACGTGGGTTGGATGAAGAAGGCGGTGGAGGGAGAGGCATACGCGCAAAAGGCTGAGGTAGCGGGGCAGGAGCTTCTCCTGGCGGGCGGCCGAGAGGGCCTTGTAGGACTCCAAGATGTTGCACAGCTCGCCCACGCTCTTGTCGACCTCTCGCCGCGTCTTCTCCACATTCACAGCCCCGTATGCGTGCACTACACAAGAGGTGCACGTTGTTAAATATTTAATTATTTATTATGTATTTATTTCTAAATCATAAAGCCGTTGCGTACGTGTGGGCGAATCGGTGGGGGCGTCCGGAGGAAGAAAGGTTGTGGACAATCGCTGCAAGGCGGACCGAAGAGAGTCGATATGGTCCTGTGCCAGTCGCTTCTTGTGCTGCAGGCCCATGCCCTCCATGCCCATGTCCATCTCCATCCTCTTTCGCTTTTGTGAGAAGAAAAGAAATCCCGAGAAATTATTTTGAATTGGAAATGAGAACAAAGACGGAAAACAAAATAAAAGATTAGATTGTCAATTGTGTGAGCAAAGCGGAAGGATGGAGATCGAAGCGTTTCGAAAGCTGCACCCGGCGGAGTTCTATCGCAAGTTCTTGGTGCACTCCGTCCGACCCGACGGCCGCAATCTGTCCAAGGCCCGCAAGACCACCATCACCGCAGGTACACCTCCCCCTCCACGGAGCAGCATCTATTTTGCTGTTTTTTGTTTTTTTTTGTTGTTGTTTTTTCTTGGTTATTTGCCTTTAATATCTATAATATCTTATTCTTATTACTGTTTGATTGTCGACCATGACATAGGGTCGGTGAAGACGGCGTGCGGTTCGTCGTTTGTGAAGATCGGCAACACGTCGGTCAGTGCGGGCGTCAAGGCCGAATGCGGTCTCGCCCCTCCCACCACGCCCGGCAGTGAGTCTACAGACGACACACACAGCTCTCACATCTGTACGCAGCTCTCTTCGGTGTGTGCACCAGTGGAACCCCAGACTAACGCAACCGTCGGCCACCGCACCATGGCGACGGTGGTGGTGCAGACGTGAATGTGGAGCTCACGCCACTCTGCTCGCCCAACTTCAAGCCCGGCAAGCCGTCGGAGCTCTCTCAGTACATCGCCACCATCCTCAATCGCCTGGTCAGAACGTACGTTTAACGCTCATGCCCATGTGATGACACTTTCTTCTTCTCTTCTCATTAACGTCATCACCATCATCAACATTAACTTCAATCCCGCGCGCCCCTCTTCGAAACAAACAACGCAGGACTGATCTGGTCGACGAGTCGGTGCTGCGAATTGAAGACAAGGAGGAACAGAGCAAGGAGCGCAAGGCGATGGTGTGGTACCTGTACGTGGACATGTACTGCCTCGACTACGACGGCAACGTGTTCGATGCGTGCCTCATCGCCCTCCTCTCGGCACTCGCCAACGGTACCTCCCCCCTTGGCTCCTCTCCCTGGAGGCCTTCTTTTATGGGCACCTTTCCCCGTCGCCGCCGGTGCTCAACGTTGCTCCCTCGCCTGCACAGTTCGGCTGCCAGCAGCGCGCGTGGTGTCCAAGGACGACAACTTCACGGTCGTGACGACGGGCGAGGCCAACATTGGCCTCCGCCTCCGCCACTTCCCCATCCCCCTCACCTTTGCCATTTTCGACGAGTATGGCTCCCTCCACACCTTCTTCAGTGTCTTTTTTCATCGTCATCATGGTGTGAGTTGTCTGGTAGTGGAAGCCTGTGCTCACTCGTGTCTGTCGCAATCGTGACACGAATCGTGCAGGATCTACGTTCTGGCCGATCCTACGGCTGAGGAAGAGGTGCGCACGCCATCACAGCGCTGCGTGATGCTTTACGCGTCTGACGCCGTCGTGTCGTGTTGTGTTGTGTG
The DNA here is from genome assembly GCF_000313135.1 of Acanthamoeba castellanii str. Neff. NCBI lineage: Eukaryota > Discosea > Longamoebia > Acanthamoebidae > Acanthamoeba > Acanthamoeba castellanii. Next base: position 309,512 of record NW_004457268.1, on the reverse strand, counting down.
TCGTGCCGTCAGAGCCTGGCAGGCAGCACCTTCACAATCATCTACAACGACAAGAAGGAGATATGCTCCGTGCTCAAGCCCGGCGGGACGACACTCTCGGACAGCACGCTCAAGGAGTGCATGGAGCGGGCCAAGGTTCGGGTCGACGAGGTGATGCCTCTGCTCGCCCACACGATGGCCTGATGCGCTGGTGTGATTTCTATTTCTGCATTCTTTTTTTACGTCAAAAAAAGAAAGGCTACGTCAGCTGGCGCTACGCGAATCGATCGAAAATACATTTCCATTCACAAGATTACGCTGCTGTGGGATCACACGTGTAGTACCCACCAGCCACAACAACAAGAAGAGCAGGGGCCACTGCACAAGACACGGAAAGGAGAGAAAATCGATATAAATCGGACAACGGAATAATGCCACAGCTGACATGGATCCAACGAGTTTCCAACCCCCTCATTCTCGTGGCGGAAGAGAACAAGGATCTTGATGAATTCACTCAGCTGGCGAAGAAGCTCTTCAAAACACTCAAGCCGAACTCGCCTCCACGCCAGATCATCGAAGCCGGCAAATACTACTTCTTGTACGCTCGGCCTCCCTCCTTGATGCTGGCTGCAAATTGCTTAGATCGATATCTTCCTGCAAAGGTATGAGATTGAGAACGACGTGTGCTACTTGACGCTGTGCGACTCCTCGTACCCTAAGAAGCTGGCACACGCTTTCATTGACGAGATCAAGAAGGAGTTCGACATCCAGTACGGGGCTGAGGTGCGCAGTGCCACACGACCCTACGCCTTCATCAAGTTTGGTACGCACCTTGCCGCTTTGCTTTCTCGTAGCAATGCAACACTACGCGAGTGGGCTGATCGTGCTTCGGTATGGCATATTGTCTCCGTCTCGTTTCGTGCGCGCGCGTGCATGTCGTGTGTCGCGTGTGTCGTGGTACAGACACATTCATCCAAAAGACGAAGAAGCTCTACTTGGACACGAAGTCTGAGCGTAATCTGGACCGAGTGGCCAAGGAGCTCACCGAGGTGCATCAAGTCATGACGCGCAACATTCAGGAAATCCTCTCTCGCGGACAGAAGATCGACAGTACGCTTCTATATACCCGCGCGATCGTGATCCTTTACTGCCGAGATGATTCATCACTTGTGCTGCAACCTCTAACATGTGCACTCACTCTTCTTCTCCTCCTCTAGCCGTGACGCGCAAGTCAGAGCAGTTGGTGTTCGAATCGCGACTCTACGAGAAGCGCTCCCAGTGGCTCAACACCAAGCTCTTCTGGCGGAAGTGGGCTCCAGCCATCATTGTCGCTGTCATCCTGCTCCTGGTGGTGTACCTCAGATTCTTTTGGTTTTACTGAACAACATCAACAGCACCCACACAACCCCTTCCTCTTTCTTTTATATTTAGCAAAATATATAAATAATAAAAAGAAATACTCGTCAGAAATCTCTTTTCCCACACTCAAAATCAAAAGAGTGATTGATCGTTTTGGAAATTAAAACAAGATGAGCAAACGCGGACAAGAAGGTGCCGGCGTACGCCAGCGGGGAGGGAAGGAGGGGAGTGGAACTGACAAGAAGGAGAAGAACAAAAACACGAAGGGGGCGGAGGTGAATAAAAACAAAAATACTGAAAATCAGAATGCGACGGCCGCGCCACCACTCCCTGTGCGGGCCAAGGCACAGCTGCTCCTCAAGTACTTTTCCTCCTTCAGCCTTGTGCTGAGGTCATGGCAACGTTTCCATTAATGCTCTTTTCATCTTTTATCGTTTTTTTTTTTTTTTCAAACAACCAGACCGGAGGGCAACAAGGCGGCGTTCACCAAGCTCATGTACGCCACCGTGGCCATGATCCTCTTGCCCGTGCCCACCTACTTTCTTGCCTACTACGTCGCCCGTACGTTCATCTTCCCTTCCTTCTTTTGGAAGTGTGGTCGGCGTGGTGGACGTCGTCTGCGCCGGTTTCCGTTGAGCAGGCTGACCGGGGGGGGGGGTGGCTCATGTGCAGCTCAAGCTCTGGGCATGGAACTGAGCGAGAATGCGAAGGCCGTGGTGGCGGGCGTTAGCGCGGTGGCCATGGTCCAGACCGTCATCATCGGCTACATCATCGCGGCCTTCCGCGAGTAGCGGCAGCAGCGAACCACTACAGATTGTTTTGCGGTTGTGCCCGCCAAAACGGTTGGTCGACGTTGATTGGGTGCTGGGGGGGGATAATGAATTACCGCCTTTTTCCGACCGCCAGTACATCTCGTCTTCTTCCTCGTCGTCGCTTTGCTGCCCGTCTTGTTACGCTCCCCCTTTGCCCTCTTACTTCTTCTTTTGCTTCCTCCATGTTGCGGGCACCACCCCGAGGTGGTGTACGACCCATAGACCACCTTCTCGTGCTGGTCGTCGTGGTGGCCCTGTGCACCACGACGCCGCGTGGAGGTGTCGATGCCGCCTCCATCACCGACCACCACTACAGCCAGCGCTCGGGCTCGAGTACGGCCATGCCCCCTTTCTTCCCTCCCGGCGTCTCCTTCCCACGTCCTTCATTTCATTCTTCTCCTACTTTGCTCCTTTCCGGCATTTCCTATCTCATTATTATTTGTTATTATTTCTTATTTTTATTTATGGCTTTGGTTCCCTATTGGTCCCTCTGCAACGTTTCGCTTGTCACGCTTTCTGCTAACTTGTGGGCGATTGCACGCGCGCGCGTGTCGTGTGTGTCATGTGTTTGCGTTGTGTGCGTCTCGTGGCACAGCGGTGGGCGTGGTGCGCAACCAGGAGTTCCTGGACGTGTTCTTCGACGGGCCGGTCTATCTGAGCTCGCTCGCCCTCCAGACTTGCGGCTACGACCCACCGTCCGACGGTCCCGGCTGCGTGTGCAACGCCTCCACGCCCGCCACCTCCTGCACCCTCGGTCCCGACTACCAGTGCCTCAACCTCACCACCGGTACCGCACACACTCCATCGCGCACGACACGCACACGCACACGCACACGCACTCACGGGCAAGCAGGTGGATCGGTCGAGTTCCACGGGCAGACGGCGATGGGCGAGGAGATGCTGTTCGAGGTGCTGGTGCCGGCGTGCCGGAGCGTGGTGGTGGCCGTGGTGCCGTCGGCGGGCGACGTGGACCTCTACGTCGGGTGGTACAACGTCACGCACCCGTCGTCCAACGGCTACTTCAAGGCGTCGGTGCGCTACGGCAGCCTGCCCGAGTACGTCGTGCTCTGCTGCGGGTCCTACACGGGCCGGGCCTTCCCGTCGGGCATGCCCATCTACCTCAACGTGCGGGCCTACACCGACTCCTCGTGGACCCTCCACGTCTACGACATGAGCGCACCCATCCCCATCGAACCCCTCTACCCCTTTGGTAAGTTCCACTCTTTCTCAATCACGCACACGCACAACCGCACACACGCCCGCGTGTGGTCTAACACGGGTGGTGTGATACAGTGAATGTGGTGGTGGAGTGCGAGGTGGACGGGACCTGCGACACGTACGGGGTGACCAACCCTACATGCGCCAACGTGGACCCCATCGCCCCGGCCCCCGACTCCCCGCTCGTATCGTGGGCCTCGACCGCGCCCGAACCGTACGACACCTTCCCGCCGCCGCTGCAGCAACGCGCGGCTTGGGTTGGGCTGGCATGATGACGTGGCAATGCAGGATCCCGGGGCTCGAGTTCACGACGGTGCCGGGCAAGTTTTCGCTGCGGCGGCTCGTGTCGCAGGTGGGCATCCACGGGCAGCTCCAGGTCATCTACCGAGAGCCCCTCTCGGCCTGCAACGTCTCCTTCACCGGCATCCAGGACGCCAATCAAACGGTACCGTTTTATATTCCCGTTTGCGATTGGGTGCACTGATAGTGATCCCAACACACACACACAACACACAACAATCAGTTGGTGACGGATCGCATCATCAGGCCGACGTCCTACGTGCCGCCGTGCACGCAGGAGGGCTTCGCGAACGTGACGGCGCAGCTCAATTCGATGTCGGCGCTATTCGACGAGGCCAGCTCGCAGGGCGACTTTGACGAGGTGGTCTACCTGGCCAACGGCTACGTCAACAGCGACAACTGGTTCGGCTGCCACACGCTCATCGACTCCCAATACGTCCACGTCAGCGCCCGCGACACTGTCACCAGCCGCACCCTACGTTGCACCTCAACCGACCCTGCCTACAACAGCTCCACCGACCCGTGCTGCAATTTCTTGTACGCTCACCCTCCGATCAACGCGTGGACCAATCAAAAGGGGTTGATCATTCAAATGATCACATAACAGTGATCACACTAATTGTTTTCTTGTCAACCACGCACACAGTGAGCTGTGGACGGACAATTGCGAGATGAAGGAGATGACGTACGAGGTGACGACCTATGCGGCCGACAAGGAGGCCGTCAAGGTGGGTTGCACGGAGGGCGCCGGCTGCGTGTACCTCGCACTCGACGACTACGCCCGCCTCAAGCAGTACGACGACGACCCCACGCGCAGCTGCGCCTCCCCCTTCTTCGACGTACGCTTCCTCTCCTTCTCTCCCTTTGCTCACCGACACACGCAACATGGCGCACACGGCACACACAGCACACACGGCACACACCTAATTCGCGATGCGTGGTCGATATCAACAGTCGGGGGTGTCGCTCAAGCTGCGTCAGCCCGGGTTCGACTGCCGCGCCCAGGTCCTGGGGTCCTACTGCGATTCCGACCGCAATTGCCCGACTGGTGCGGTTCCCCTGCAACGGTTTATCTCGTTCAACGGCCCTCCGATTGGGTCCTCATCATCGCGAGGCGCTGGTCTTGTGATTTGGTTGGTGTTGTTTTTTCGCCTGTCGACAGGCGAGCGGTGTTCGATCTACCACCGGTGCTCTGTGGCCTGCCTTAGCGACGTGGACTGCTATCACAACGGCACGTGCCAGAATGCTCTCTGCACGTTCCCCCTCGACACCATCACCCAGAACGACCTCATCGCCCAGGTACGACGCGCAGCCGTGATCATGGCCTATGGGGACGCGCCTTTAATGACTCCACACCTCCAATCGTGTTTGCTCGATCAATACAGTGTGTTGTGGAGAACATGGGCTCCACTGACCTACAGTACTATCGCGCGCTCTGGAACTTGACCGGTATGTTGACCAAACCCCCCCCCCTCAATCGCAAGCACGTGCATATTGTTGAACTGCTGACACCAACAACTAACACACAATACACAACACAATACACGATACACAACACCCGCATACACAGCCGAGGAATCGACAGGTGACGTGTTCCTATCTAAATTTAAGGAAAACCTTTCTGGCCGTACGCACACCCCCCACTTACCTTTTCTCCACTCCTCTTACCTTATTCTGAGCTCCACGCATCTTACATTCCTTTTCTCGTGCACAGCGACGTGCGTGGGCGGGCCGGAAATCGATCGGTACAACATCACCGGGCAGTGCGAGAACTCGTCGAGCTGCAACTGGGCCGCCTGCCAGCTCGACATCGGCATCTTCCCCGACTGGTACGATCGCCCTCGGCCTTTTTGGAATGTGAGCTCACATTCCAGCCCCCCCAAACACCATGTAACCACCACCATGTCGTGCTTTTTGGAATTCATGGATTCTGTTTTATAGGGAGACCGATTGCGAGGACAGCTGCAACCAGCGGCCGCTGCCCGACCCGGCGTCGGTGGGCGCCACCAATTTCTGCGGCCGCTGCTCCGCCCAATACCCCGACTCCTGCTGGGAGATATCCTACTCTTCCTCCCTCATGCGCGTGTCGTGCCGTGTCGTGGGTGCGTGTGTGTGTGTGTGGGTCGTGTGACGTGTGACGTGTGTCGTGTGTCGTATGTCGTGTGTCGTGTGTCGACCGTGCGTGTGTCATGTGCGTGTCGTATTCTCCTTGACTCGGCAGCACGTGTCCCGATTTGGTGGTTGCTACGTGAGAGGCGACTACAACCTGGTGTGGGCCGACCATGACTACTGCAACGTACTCTTCGGCGCCTCCACGTACGTCCTCCCCCCACCTCCCATCCACGTTGACGCACCCCACGTGCGCCTGCTTTTAACATTCCATTCACATGTTACACTCCCGCATGCGAGGCGAATTGAAGCTAAATTGTTAACGACTTCATTTCGAAACTATTTCAGAAACCAGATGCTGGAGGAGTGCCCGCTGCAAGGCAAGGACCTCTCCAGCTGCCTGCTCGACGTATCTCTTACCGGCTGCGACGCCATGCGGGTCGACGTACGTCTGCCCCTCCAAAACGATTGTAATCCACAATTCCTCTGACAATTTTCAAGAGGAATTGTGGATCGGACTATTATATCCCTACATACCCATATATTTATTATATATATGTGTGGGTGTGCCCTACGGCAGGTCGGTGATTTTGGGCAGGTGAAGGCGGTGTGCGAGGAGTTCTGCTGGACCTCCCGCGGCACTGAGTCGGATTGCAAGGACCCCGCGTGGTGCCGCTATTACTACGGCAACGACGCCGACTGCCTGTACTTCTACACCTACCACCACCACTACTACTACTACGCTCCTTCACATCATGAACCACAATCGTGTCGTGTGCCGTGTGCCGTGTGTGTCGTGTGTGTCGTTAGGTGGAACGAGTTGGGGCAGTTCTGCAAGGTCAGGAATCTCCGCGACTGGAGCAGTTGCACGTTTTGGGACAACACCACCAGCTGGTACGCCCTCCCCCCCACACATCAAAGCTGCACGACCAAGCGGGACACCGGCGTCTGACTCCGAGGGGGGGGGCGACATCGCCAGGAACTTCGCGCTCGAGTGGGAGCAGGGCCACCTCCAATCGGAGGCCGAGTGTCTCGCCGGCGGGTGCTACCCTCACAACGTCACCAATGAGGTTCGCTCTCTCTCTCTCTCTCTGCGTGTGCGGTAGTGCATGTGTGTGTGCGTGTGTGCGTGCGTGTGCGTGCGTGTGTGTGCGTGCGTGTGTGCGTGCGTGCGTGCGTGCGTGCGTGCACAATTGCGGATCAGCTGACCGCACTTCCGACAACAGATGTCGTGCACGAGCACCCCGTGGTGCACGGCCGCCTGCAGCTACGGCGATTGCGCCAACGAGACCGACTGCAACGCGGCCGGCTTCTGCGACGACCAGGTCGAGCTCGTCAGCCCCTACGTCGACACCTCCTTCAACCCCATGTACGCACGACGCACAACACACACAACACACACGACACGAACAGCCCATTCAATGACGACGATGATGTTGATGACGATGACGATGATGATGAACAGTGGCGGAGTGTGCGTGTTTCCGTTCCTGCTGACGGCCGACTCGTACGGCCTCTATCCGTCGTGCCCGGCGTGGACCAAGCGCGGGCGGATCGGGTGTCTGGACTACCTCATCACCACGCCCGAGCTGTGCGCGGCCCACGGCAACGGCGCCGGCCAGTGGGTGACGGCCGCGGCGGACCGGGACCAGTGCGGGCGGTTCGGGTGGGGCTGCCTCGAGCCCCAGTACACGTACCTGGGGGGCGGCATCGGCAACCCGGGCGACGTCTTCCTCTCGCCCAAGAACGAGTCCCTCTGCCTCGCCGCCGGCGGCGTGCCCACCCCCTACTACTCCTGGCGCCAAGGCGAATGGTACAGCACACATACCACACACACACACACACACACCACCGCACACACCACGTGTGGAGCTGATAAGTGTCGTGTGTCGTGTTGTGTTGTGTTGCGTGTCGTGTGGCTGAAGGCACACGGGAGGCGTGTGGACGGATCTGAAGTGGGAGACGCGGGCGTGGAAGCCGATGAACAAGAGCCTGGTGGAGGCGTTTGTGCCGAGCAACTACGACACCCAGGAGGTGGTGAGCCAGTACTCCTACCTGGCCCTCCTCCAGAAGTCGGACCAGTTCTGCCGCTACAACCGCCTCGTCGACACCTTCGGCAAGTTCAGCTGCTCCTGCCTGTCCGGCGACTCCTCATTCACCGTACGTTCTTCTCTCCTTCGCGCGCGTCGCGTCGTGTCGTGTCACAAGAGACGCGGTGATTGATGTGCAATTGATTCCGTGGTCGTGGCAACGCTCATGTAGGACGTGTGTACGGCGAATACCGGAGGGTCGTCGATCGTGGGCGCATCGCGCACGTGCTCCGCCGCAAAATTCTCACTCACCGTACGCCCCTGCTCTTGCGTGTGCGGTGTGTGCGGTGTGTGCAGTGTGTGCGGTGTGTGCGGGTATTCACCGGAAGGGGGGTCATATAACAGATACCGGGTGTGGCGGACATCATGTGGGACGAGGCCCTGAGGTTCGAGCCTGAGTGCGCGGACGTCTCGGTGTCGATCGTACCCGTCACGCAGTTCTACCGGCAGCCCGAGGAGACCTTCGTGTCCAACATCTTCGTCAAGACCCTTTCCAACTTCCCCGAGGGATACAACATCATCGAGGTAACACACACGACACGACCCGTATCTCGGCCTCGCGCAGCTAAGTTTCCTTTTTGTCGTGCCGTGTGCGCTAGAATTCCAACAACGTCGTTGTGGGACGCTTGATTGGTGACGGAGTGCAGGTTGCCCTCACGAGCGATGAGGCCACCCCCTCCATCGTGTCCGGCGACCAGGTACGCCTTTTCCATGGAAGAGCTCACCTTCCAAATGTATCTTACCACACGTACATATTTGGAAACCAACGCTCGTGTTCCATTGCAGGGCAACGTCACGCTGTGCTTGTCCTGGCGGGCCGACGTCGGGCTGGGAGACTTCCCCACCTACGACTTTGCCATGAGGTGCCCACCCCCTTGCGTTTGATTTGTTGTTGCGGTATAAATCTTAAATGATTGTGGTTGGTGGACTGTTGACCAACCAGCAATGAGGATCTGTCCGAGTGGACGCCCCTCAACGTGCCCATCACGCTGCGCAACGGCGGCACGGCCCTGTGCGGCATGCTCCCGCGCCCGCTGCCCTCCTCCCTCCCCACCCTCTTCCCCATCCAACGGTACTCGGCCCTCCACAACTTTATCATTGGAATGCAACGAACGACATTCCTCACATATCGTGGCGTGGTATGTGCGTTTGTGCGCGTCTCAGACTCAATGGGTGGGAGGACAAGAAGTTCATCGAGACCCAGAGCGACACGACCGTGGGGCTGTACTACTTTTCGGTGGCCCTCTACGCCATCCTTCTCCTCCCCAACTCCCTGGCCATCATCAACCAGCTCTACCTCTTCTACCACGTACACCCCACATGCCACGCACGACACACTCGCGGCACACACGACACACTCGCATTGCCCTGATTCTTATGGGCTTCGCGCGCAGGAGCTGAACGACCTGGGCAGCAAGACCGTGGCGACGGTCCTGTGGACATTCTTCTCCATGGGCCGCATCATCCACTTCTGCATCCAGGCCATCCTCATTCGTGCGCGCCGTCCCCGTATTCCCCGGTCACATGCGCGCTGTGTTAACTCAATGAGTCGTGGGTTGTGCGTGTCGTGTCGTGTCGTGTCGTGCTATGTGTCCCCTATCGTGTGCGTGTGCAGTGCGGGTGATCTACTTTGCGATGCTGCCGACGGGCGTGTTGAACGACACCAACGTGGTGGTCTACGTCATCCTGGGCGATCTGCCTGTCTACCTCTTCCTCTCCATCTACACCCTCCTCATCTTCTTCTGGTACCGTGCCCCCCTCCCTTCACATGTGTCGCGTTGTGTCGTGTTGTGTGTCGTGTTGCATGTCATATGGTCGTATGTCTGTGATCGGCCGTTGGTTATGTGCGTGCGAGCCAATGAACTCATGGACACGTGGTGTTGCCACCAACAGGGTGGAGCTGGTGCATTGGACGCTGAAGACGGGCGGGAAGACAATGCTCAAGCGGATGAAGCTCATGTTCCTCTTCGTCAACGCCTTCATCTACCTCTTCCTCCTGGCCCTCATCATCATCTTCATCACCCTCCAGGCCAACACCTCCACCACCGACGTACGCAGGCCTTTCTCTCTTAACGCGACATCAACGACCTTTCCCTCACCAGCTATACGTGTGCGGTGGCGTGTGTGCGTGTGCGGTGGCGCGTGTGCGGTCAACAGACGTCGTGCAGCACGGACTACTTCCTTTCGGGGAGCGATCCGAACCAGGACCTGAAGGACGCGCGTCGAGGGCTGGCCATCTTCTACCAGACGGTGATCATCTTCATCGCCCTGTGCTTGGCCATCGCCTTCATCATCTACGGGTCGGTCGTGATCTGGATGCTCGCCAGCATCAAGAGCATGAGCAAGAAGCTCGCCAGTATGAAGCGCAAGAAGATGATCAAGGTGCGCTGCACGTCAGCAACACCGTGTCGTGTGTCGTCGTGTGTAGTGTGTGTTGTGTGCTGAGACGTGAGTGTGTGAATGTGTGTGTGGACAGTTTTCTATTGTGCTGGTGATCTGCACGCTGGCGCTGCTGTGCATGTGCGGCTTCCTGCTCTACGGCACGATCGACCAGAGCGTGAACGTCGTCGGGGCCATCGTGTTCGTGATCGTGGTGGAGATCGTGCCGCTCCTGCTGCTCATATTCACCGTCTACGCCAAGCGCGCCAACGTGTTCTCCATCTGGTACTCGCGCGCCCGAAGCCGCCTCTCGTCGGCCTCACACTCGACGTCGGACGACACAACGCGATCCATGCCCAGCGACGAAGTCAGCCACAGCCAGACCTGATGACGATCGTGCCGCCTCCACCACTTTTCCTGTACCATTACGCTCTTGTAAAAACACAGAATACGACTACAGCTTGAACGGTGACTCTCCGGCGCGTTTACGGCACCAACCCTGTGGACTGTAGCGCGTGAACATCGTCACGTCCCACGTATTGCGGGGTGTGTCGTGTGTCGCCGAAACTGGAAGGAATGCGGCTGTTGGCTGTTCTGTGGAGCTTTGTCGCTAGGGAGCCGAATAAATAGCGGACGGCAAGACAAAGCAAAGGCAAATTCAATCGATTACATCCATCTGATCTGATTGAATCCCTCTTTCTGCATTCATTTTCCAGTCTTTCTCTACAACATGTCTGCTTCTCCCCTCGGCATCATCGGCGGCACCAGCCTTCTCAACAGCTCCTACTTCGCCACTCTGGAAAAGAGGGTCATCTCCACGGAACACGGCGATGTTAATCTTCACTTCGGCGATGGCTTCATCTTTTGCCAGCGCCACCACGCGGACCCCGCAAAGGAGTACACCCCGCCGCATCTCATCAACTTCCGCGCCATCATCGCCGGCTTCAAGCAAAGTGGAGTAGAGGTACGTCTCTATTGATCTGATATTGCTGATAAGCACTTCGGGCAGGCTCTGACCCTCTTGCCCACCGTGTAGAAAGTGCTTTCGTTCGGCAGCACCGGCTCTTTGAAGAAGGAGATCGGCCTCGGTTCTGTTGTCATTCCCGACGACTTCTTCAACCTCTTCAACCAGGTCTCGTTCTACGATGATGGCCGTGCTCACATTGTCGCCAACATCGACGCTGGGTTCAGACAGGAGGTCATCGAAGTTATCAACAGCAAGAACGCCGATGGTTCCGTTCCCCTCCACGTCGGCGGCACCTACGTGCAGACGTCGGGTCCCAGGATGGAGACCAAGGCTGAGATCCGCGTCATTGCCCAGTGGGGAGAAGTGGTACCGCTTGTGTCGCGCAAGTCTCTTCATCATTCTCTCTCTCACGCAAACGATTGATGCGTGATTTCTGTTTCAGGTGGCGATGACCGCTGCCCACGAGGTGACGCTGCTGTGCGAGCAGGGCATGAAGTCTGCAATGATCTGCATGGTCGATAACTATGCCAACGGCATCGTGGAGAAGCCGCTCACCATGGCCGAGTTCAAGGAGGGCGTGAAGAAGAACGAAAAGGTTGTCGAGAGCGTGCTCGACTGGATGCTCGAGCACTTCGTGGTTCCTCACAGGCAGTAAGGACTACGCTCCATCTCCCAGCTCCATCTTGTTCCATAAATCAATCAGTATCTCCACTTCTTCTTTTTCCTTCATTTATTATTGCCCCTGTGCTGGCGGTGCATCGGAAGAGGAGGGGTTAAAGTTAAAGATGGTGGACACCACCTCGGGATCGAGAAGAGCGAAACGCTTCATGACAATCAAATCGTGTCGTCCTTCGTCCAAGAGCGATCGAATCTGCGATTTCGATGTGACGCCGCGGCGCAGCAAGAACAACTCCCGCACGTTGAGGCTCAGCTGCTTCCGCGCTTTCTCGTAGGGGAACTGGCGCGAGCACCTCTGCAGCTCTCGATACAAGCTCAACGCTTCCGTCCTCGTCGTCTGCATCTCCTTCGCGCCTTTCTTTTTTTCTTGTAAGATTGATTTTTGTCCTGCAAGTAACCACAATCAACAACCATACAACAGAGCCTAAAGACCATATTTATGCTTCTCCCATGACGACCCCCTGTCGATGGCCCACTAGGCCAGCGAAGTCGAGCGTGTTGTGGACTGGAGCGGCCTCCTGATGCGCTCGCTGGTCTTCAACTATTTATTGCACCATTCATTGCACACTTCCAGTGAATGCAGATCCTGCAGTGATCGAGTAATGGTTGATACTAAAGAAGATGCTGTAATATACTGGAGAAGCTCGACGGTCGCGCGCTCAGATCATACGTCGGCTGCGGCGGCTGCCTGGTTGGAGTCTACGGTGGTGAGGGTCTGCGAGGCACCCTTGTTGCCCACCTCGACGAAGAAGGGCGCGAAGTTGCGTATGATCTCCTCCTCTCCCGGCGCTTTCCTGCGGCGCCAGGCCACCATGCCCAGACCCGCCGCGCAGGCCGTGATGGCCGCCAGCAGGGCCAGACCGCCTCCAACGCCCGCCGCCAGACCGATCGCGGCGGATCCATTTCCCGACTCGGCCTTCGCCACTGTTGGTGATGGCGACGCCGACAGGTTGCTCGAAGCTGACGGAGAGCTGGCCAGCGTCGGCACGGACGAAGCCGAGGGGCTGGCGATGACTGAGGGCACGGGGCTGGGCGACGATGAGGCGGGCGACCGGCTCGGAGAGGCAGACGACGTGGGAGTGGCCGAGGGCGAAGCCGACAGCGACGCGCTGGGCCAGTTCGACGGCGAGGGGGTGGTCGAGGGCGATGACGAGGGCGACTGGGTTGGAGTGACTCTGGGCGTCACCCCTTGGGGACGCTGAGGGCGATGGCGAGTTGCTGGGCGAGTTGGACGGGGTTGCGCTCGGCGAAGATGAGGGCGACTCGCTCGGAGAAGCGGATGGCGTCTGGCTCGGCGAAGGAGTGGGGGTGACGGATGGCGTCGGCGTGAGCGAGAGCGAGGGCGTCGGCGTCAAGGAGGGCGTGGCGGAAGGGGTCGGCGTGAGCGAGATCGAGGGCGTCGCAGTGACGGAAGGCGTCGGCGTGACTGACGGGGTGGGCGAGAGCGAGATCGACGGGGTCGCTGTGACCGAAGGCGTCGGCGTGGCGGTGGGGCTGGGCGTGACCAAGATCGAAGGCGTGGGCGAGGTCGTGGGCGTGGCCGAGGGGCACGTCACCGGCACGCCGTTGGTGCAGCAGGTGGCGTTGGTGATGACCTTCTGGTTGTTGACGCACAGGCACGACTGGCACGGGCCGGCCGTGCACGTCTCGCCCGACGGACAGAACTCGAAGCCGCACGTCGACGGCCGGTTGGCGGGGGTCAGGTAGGCGTTCAAGAACATGCGGCGGCCGTTGACCATGAGCCGCGAGGCGCTCGTGTACTCGTGCGAGCCCATGAAGAACACCATGCCGCCCGTGATGTCATCTGTCACCTTGGTCGCGCTCGAAATGTAGGTCTTGGCGCCCGTCCCCGTGGCCGACGACGATTGGTTGTTGTGCACGTGCGGGTAGGCGTTGGGCTGCCACCAACTGTCGACCGGTTAGCGACGCAGTCGACATATGAATGTGGAGTGGTGGGGGCAATGGTACCTGGCCTCGGTGGCGGGGTAGGAGCTGAGGAAGCCCAGGGGCGCGAGGAGGGAGAACTCGGAGGTGACGCCGGCCACGTTGCCGTCGATGGAGCCGATGACCTGCGAGAAGGGCAGGTCGGGGTAGGGGAATACCAGGTTCTGGTTGGACGTCGAGGTGGCCGACGCCACGCCGTACTGGCTCATGAACCCACCGCCCACGGCCCGGTTCTCGTAGCTGTTGATCGCTGCAGAAATGAAGTGACGACGTCATTGGATTGGTTAGACGAAGACAAAAACTTCGACGGAAGGTGAAGAGTACCAGCGCACTGGGCGAAGAAGTTGCCGCCACTGTTGACGAAGTTTTGGACGGAGGTGAGGTACGGCGGCGCGGTGGCGTCAAAAGTCGTAGTGCGGTTCGGCGAACATCGTGTAGCAGCTGCTCTCGCCCAGCGACGACACCCGTCGACGACTGCGCCTGGCTCACCGACACAAAGTGCGTGCCACTCACCAAACCTGGTCTAAAAAAAACAAACACTCTTGATGGTCAGGCTCTACACCAACATCATGAAGGAGAAGCATAGTACCGGCATCGGTGAGAACGGCGGTGAGGGTGGCGGCGTAGGTGGAGAGGTTGGAAAGGATGGCCTTGGGGCTGGTGATGAGGACGTGTCGCACGTCGACGGTGGCGGCCTCGTAGACGACCACATCGCTGAAACCGGCCGAGGAGATGAGGCTGGTCACGGTGGAGGCGTAGCTGGCCGGGATGACCAGCGGGCCGCCCGCGAACGACACCGACGCAGACGCCGAGGTGGTCTGTTGAAGTGGTTCATCGCCTTTTGTTGTAAGTAGAGGCACTACTTGCTGCACTTTTGAGGCAAGACGTACTCGATGGGCCATCGCGGCGAAGTCGGCCTGGTCCTTGGCCTTGCCCGAACGAATGACCCAGTACACGGGCACACCGGCGTAGAGCAGACGCACAGCGAGACCTGGAACCGGCAACCATCATCGTCAACTTCAGCTTCCTCTACACGAAGAAAAGAACGAAGGCGGCGATGAAGGCGAAGAGCGGAAGAACGAAGCGGGTGGCCATGGTAGATCGCTGTATTGGGTAGTAGTAGTATACAACAAAGGACTAACAATCTCTGGAGGTGTTGATGAGGGTGGAGAATGATTGACGACTGCGAAGCCCTATTTTACGGACCGGCGCGTCTGAGCTACCACTCGGGTAGCCAGAAAAGTTAAAAAATTTGAGCCAACCACGGCTAGCCTGGGTGCTAGCAACCGTCTCCGCGGCACGACATCCGCACGCAACCTCACACCTGCGGGGTAACGTAGATGTGTGGATCATGATGAAGAATGCTGTTGAAAGGGCTAAAGAGGTCTATTCCTAGGTGTGTGCCGTTAGCCAGGCGTCAACAGTCGCCAAGTTGGTGGCCAACCAGTGGATGCGGTACTCGATCGTCTCCACCGACTGCTCAATGGCCCGCGACCCGCCCTCCACAAAGTGATCTGTCCCCCACACACACGACACACACACGACACACACGACACACACACACACACACACGGCACCACACGCATTAGCGCGTGTGTCATGCGTGCCGTCCGTGTCGTTTGGTGTACCCTTGAAGAACTGGTTGACCTCGGCGAGCTTGGCCTGGGTGGAGAAGTGGGTGGTGACGGCCTTGATGAGGCTCTTGATCAGGAAGTGGCCGCCGCCGTAGCGCTCGTAGAACACGCGGTAGTTGTCGCGGAAGAACTCCCACGCGAGCGCGGTGCCGGCCGGGTTATTGGCCACGAGGGCCACCACGCGCACCGTATCCTGCGACCGCACGAGCGGCGACAGCGACAGACGCAGCGTGCGCTGCAGCAGGTAGGGCTCCCGCGCGTAGGCCAACGCCGACAGCGCGCGCAGCTTTTCCGCAGCCACGTTCGCCGTTTGATATCTGCGCAACATACACACTGATGATTGATATTTCATTCCGCGTGTGTCGTGTCGTGTCGTTGTGAGTTTACCGTTGGAGCATCCACTCGTAGGCGTCGAGGCCGCCGGTGGCGACACCAGCACGGTACACGGCGTTGCGAAGGTCCTGCGGGATCTCACGGCCAGTCGCCACTATGGAAATGCGATGTTGTTTTCCATAAATGGAGAGCTTGACGACACACAGACACACACACCACACACACCACACAACGAAGGCTGGCTCACACGCACCCAGCGCCTTGAAGAGCTCCTTGGCCGTGTCGATCGACGGCCTGTGCACACCCGCGCGTGAGTGCGAATGTGTGTGCGAGTGTGTGTGTGCGAATGTGTCGTGTGTGTGTGTCGTGTGTGCGAATGTGTCGTGTGTGACGGTGTAGGAACCCACGAGAGCTGGGTGGTGGGTGGTGAGCCGGCGCGAGTGTGTGGTGTGTGTGGTGTGTGTGGTGTGTGTGTGGTGTGTGTGTGTGTGTGTGTGTGTGTGTGTGTGTGTGTGTGTGTGTGTGTGTGGTGCGAATGTGTCGTGTGTGTGTGTGTCGTCGTGTGTCGTGTGTCGTGTGTCGTGTGTCGTGTGTCGTGTGTCGTGTGTCGTGTGTGTCGTGTGAGCGTACTGGTGACCGAGGGAGACGGCGTTGGCGAGGAGGAGGCTGCGGAGGAGCTTGGTCAGGTGCGGCTCGGCGTCGGAGGGGGTCCAGCCGACCTCGAGCAGGGCGGGTCCCATGAGGCTCAGGACGTGCTTCTGGAAGCGGCCGTAGCAGTCCTCGTAGCGCAGGAGGCCGCCCATGCCGTTGAGCCCGTCCAGGGCCATCGCCCAGACCGTGTAGTCGCTCTCCCTCTCCAGGAACTGTGTGAGCTCCAGCGCCTGCGCAGTTTTCGAAAAAAACGAAACGAAACGGAAAACGGAAAACGGAAAAGTTAGGCTACGAGGAAAGAAAGAAAAGAAAGGAAAGTGTCGTACGGCGACGGGGGTGGTGAGTCCGGCCTGCGCGAAGGCGAACATGTCATCGACAAGGCCAGCGCGATCCAACGCCTGCGCACACGAATATGCGTGAACGATGCGTCTCTCGTGTGCCTCGCGTCACGTCGCGTTGTGTCGTGTCGTGTGTTGTGTCGCGTGTCATGTCGTGTCGTGGCAAGGGGCGGAGGGAGTACCTGGATGGGCGAGTTGGGGAGCTGGGAGAGGGGCGCGCGGAAGGCGTCGTACATGGAGGCCGGGTAGAGGACGCGGTAGTAGCCCGCCTGTCCCACGTTACCCAGCACGTAGCCGTCGCGGCTCGCATCAAACGGAATCCTCTCCGAGCGCGTCTGAACTCCTCAGCACAGTCAGTTCACGACACCACACGACACCATACGACACACACACGACACACACACGACACAGTTACGGAATTTGAGGCGCGCAGGGGTTCAGGACCTTGGGCAGGGGCTTGAGTGTCGGGGCGCCACCGAAGGTCTTGTAGACGAACGGGACCCACCACAGCGTGGCATCCTCGTGCGACTTGTTCCCGTTCACCAGGAATCGTCGCTGACGTTCCAACCACGTCCGTCGCCATCTTAGCACCGCGTCCATGTGTGTGCGTGTGCGTGTGCGGTGGCGAGTGGTGCGTGTGCGGTGGTACCTGGGTGACATCGAGTTGGCGTTGGCCGGGGACGGGCGTGAGTTGGAGGTAGGGGAAGCCGACCTGGCTGGTCCAGGTGTTCATCATGGTGGCGATGTCGAGCCTGCCGACGGACTCGGTAGCGTCCGACACGGCCTGCCACAGCTGCGCCGTCTCCGCATTGCCGTACTTGTGCGCCTCCTGCGCTCACATTTACGTAAAAGATACGTGAATACATCGCACACGCCACACGACACACACGACACACACAGCTTGCGAAGAAGAAGAAGAAGCTGCCGCACCAAATAGTCGTGGATTCCGTTTTGGAAGAGACGAGGCGCTGTACGTATGTGTACGTGTCGCTGACGTCAGCGAAAGCGAGGCAAGCGCACCAGGGGAAGGCGAGGATCAAGGTACGCCGTACCTTGGGTGAAGGTGCCCAGATAGGCCTCCAGCATGCGGATGATGCTGCCGGACAATAAGAATATAAATATAAATAGTATAATTACTTTTTAATTATTATGTAATATTATGTATTATCGAATTATTGTTATTATTATAACCGAGCGTGTACCTGGCGCCCTTGGAGTAGGAAATGGAATCGAAGAGCTGGCCGATCTCCGACGGATGCTTCACGTCCACGGCAATGGCGTGGGAGGTGCGCAGGGCATCCAGGTCCATCGCCCTACGCGGTGAGGTGATTCGGTTGAGCAATAGTGCGACCTGAAAAAATGTGAGCGTAACTTAATTCAAAATCATCACGTACGTGCTACGGTCGTCGTAGAGGAACTGCTCCCACATGCTCCAGTCCGGGTGGATGAAGTTGACGCCCTTGTACTCCATGAACGATGCGAAGCCCTCGTTGAGCCACAGGTCGTTCCACCACTATGAGGCGTGCGGCACGTTAGTGTGCAGGGCAGTGACGATCGTCAATTCCGCACGTGTGTGTGTGTGTGTGTGTGTGTGTGCCGTGCGATTGGTATGCGAAGATACCTTCATGGTGACCAGATTGCCGAACCACTGGTGGGCCAGCTCGTGGGCGATGACCACGGCGACGCGCTGCTTGTCGGAGGATGAAGATTGCTGCGGGTCGTAGAGGAGCGCCGTCTGGCGGAAGGTGATCAGGCCCCAGTTCTGTGCGCGCGCGTTGGTTACGGTTAGCACACGATAGAGCTCGACAACACACACACACACACCACCACACACATATCGTGTGCGAAAAGAAAGGCCTACGTGTAGGTACCTCCATGGCGCCGGCCGAGTAGTCAGGGATGGCGATAAGGTCGAGCTTGCTGAGCGGGAAGGGAATGCCGTAGTAGTCGGTGTAGTTACCCAGCACGTACTTGCCCACCTGTGGCCGCCACAACCAAGATGCGCAACCAACCAAATTCAGGAATTGACCGGGATGGACGTGGTCAACGTTACTTTTCAAATCGAACCTCGAGAGCGTATTCGGCCTGGCTGATCGTGTCGGGCGTTGTCCACACTCTCACCTTGACCTGCACCACAAACAAATATTATTATTATTTTACTGAATTGTATTATATTGCACAATATAAATATAATTACTCATAAATACAAATACAAGAAAAAGCGGCGTAGGGAACAGGCGTACCTTCCCGTCGGTGGTGGTGGTCTGGATGGACTCGAACTTGTTGATGGAGTAGCACACGAGGTAGGTGCTCATGCGCACCGACGTGGCGAACTTGGACTCGATCCGGGCTAGGGTGGAAAAACCAGTTATCAGCAATTGAGAGCGACGCCTCACTGCGTGGTGCGTGGTGCGGCGTGGTGCGTGGTGCGGCGTGGTGCGTGGTGCGGCGTGGTGCGTGGTGCGGCGTGGTGCGTGGTGCTGCGTGGTGCGTGGTGCTGCGTGGTGCGTGGTGCTGGGCATGCAGAGAGTACGCACTGGGGCTGGTGGTTCGGCCTAACTCTTGCATGTTGCTGATGCCTTGGTAGCCGACCGGATACGTCAGCGTGATGGTGAAGTTGGCCTTCATTGCTGCACGTTATCACACACACACACACACACACACACACACACACACACACACACACGGACGATGAGCAGGAACGGAACAACAACAACAACAACAACAACAACAACAACAACAACAACAACAAACATCAACGCGGATCTTGACTAGCGCGTGGGTAGGGCGGTTCAAGAAGGTATTGCTGCGCGAGGCGAGGGTTACCGGGTTCATCGAAGCAGGGGAAGGCTCGACGAGCGTCGGTCGGCTCAAAGTCTGTGACGGCCAACCACTCAGTCTTGCCGTCGACAACGTAGGAGCTCCTGCGATTGCAGGTCAGCACAGCACACGCACGACACACGCGCAACACACAACACACGACGCACGAAACGCACGACACACAGACGTGCGAAGAGAACATGTACCGGTAGAAGCCGGACATGCTGGTCTTGAGTGTGCCGTTGAAGGTCAGCTGCAGCACAAACTCGGAGGAGGTCTCGAGCCACTTGGAGAGCGACGCGAACTCGAGAATGAGGAAGTCGTTGGCCTTGTCGAATCGAATCCTGCGCATTGCATTGTCGTTATCGCGCGAGTCGTGCGTGTGTGGTGGTGCGTGTGAGTTGGCCAGAGGAGAAAGAGTGAGTGTACTCATCGGCGTCCTCGCTGTGCAGCTTGTCGGCGGACTGGAGCCGGGCCTCACTGATGTCGAGGTCCAGCGCATGTAGCACGATTTGGTTGATTCCCTTCTTTGTCACCTGTTGGAACGCAGAAACGTCAGTGCGTGCGCGCGTGCCACACAGAGTACACGGCGCACGAACCGTGATGTCGATCTCGGCGGTGCCCTTGAAGGTGAAGGCGGTCATGTCGGTCATGATGTGGAGGTCGTAGTGGTTTGGCTGCACGTAGCCGGGCAGGCGAGGGCCATCCATCTCGCCGCCACTTCCATTTCCACCGTGACCTGGAAACACAACATTTGATTCATTACTTGGTAGCGAATAAAAATAGGAATAATTTAAATAAAAATAAAATAAATATAAATAAACATACCAATAATAGCAATTAAAATTGTATTATTACTTAAAAAATAACATTTAATACTTAAATATAATATAAAAGTGATTAAACAAAATGAAGATGGATGCTCACCTTGATTGCGCACGGCCATGGCGACGATGCCAAGCAGCAACACCACTACAAGGCAAGTGGCAGCACCGCCCACGATCCACTTCTTCCTGCGCTGTAGGGTCTGTGCAAGCATCTCCCGCCTTGCCACGTAGTACTGGCCCAGCACTTCGTCGTCATCCGCGGGTTGCTCGAGCTCCATCATCATGAGCCCCTCCTCGCGGCCTTCCGGCTCATCATCCACATAGTCATCGCCCCTCATGGCCATGAGCGGACAAGATTGCTCGATTGTTTTCGAATTTTATATAAATCCGTATTTCAAGTGCAAAAAAGAAATTATCGAAGAAAAATAAACAGCGTGATCACGATGGAAGGGGCTCAATCTGCACCACAGATAAGGCTCAAAATCAAGCGCTTCGTGCCGCCACCTGTCTACGACAGAGAAGACCCGGAGGATCCAAGCGCCACCAAGCTTCTGTGGAGCAATGAGGCCCACGTAGCGCCTTCCATCTTCAATCTCATCTCGAATGAAGGCGAATTCGTGTCATTTCGTGGCGGCCTCATCGAAATCACCTCAGCTACTCGCTCCCTTGAACGAGGTATCACAAATTTGCATTTCCTTTGCAGCGTGTGTTTGGAGATTAATCATATCTACACCACTAGTACTACTGCCCCTGTGGGTGGAGTCCCGTATCAAACCGGACAAGGAGGATCCTGCAACGGGGGTCAGTGGCCTTCTTCATCTGAAGCACACGCAGCCACCCGCAGTGCCCAGCCCTCAACACACCACCAAGGTACGCACCAGCACGCACGCACGCCACACACACCACACACCACACACAATCGCACGCCACACATACGACACATGGACTGACACGCAACAGGGCGAGGACTACGTGCTGGGCAGTGTGGCCGACTGGGTGCCGCCAGACGGCACCGTGGTCCACGTGCGCGCTGTGCCGGAGCATCGGCTGCCCGTCTGGCAGCGTATCATCTTGATCGGCCCGCTGGACAACTCGCTCCCCTTCGCCTCGCTCCCGTCCGCCAACCGTACGGCCGTGTCACGGATTGCCCACGTGTGTGTGTGTGTGTGTGTCGCTATTGGTCGTCGCTGGCGCTGATGCTATTCGCTATTGGTCGGTTTGGACAACACGTTACATTGCAGTGGTGCGCCATATTCTCCGTCAGGTGCGCTATCTGCGTGATGGCGCGACCCTTTGCCTTCCGCAGCAGAGTGCACGCCATCCCTACGGCCTGTACACGTATGTAGCTCTCGCGTCGAAACGTTTGACGCACGAAACGCACGACACTCACGCACGCACACCAACACTGAAACAATTTTTCTCACAGTTGCAAATGCTTCCCGCTGGTGGGCGCCAACGACGAGCCCGCCGCCGCCGCCGCCGCCGCCGAGGTGAACTGGGGCGTCATTCCCGACTTCGTCGAGTTTATGCTCCAGAGCGCCGACGAGCACGACATGCTCGAGGCCATCCGACAAGAGATCCGCAGCTCGCCGCTGGGCGTAGACCCCTTCCGCTCCTACGACGAGAATCGCCACTTGTACCCGGCCCACCTCTGTTTATTAATTCTAAGTTATTCATTCACTGTATGATTTGTGATTAATTGTTCACCAGCATACGAGCCTTCATCGAGGATGCCACCAAGAGACGGAGCAGGAATCGTACGCATGCCAAGTGTTTGCACACACACATGACACACACACACCACACGCACACGCACACACACACACACACACACAACACACGCACACGCAACACACGCACACGCAACACACGCACACGCAACACACGCACACGCAACACACGCAACACACGCACACACACGCAACGTTTTCTAAACTTCCTGGCTGTACTGTAGTGGGACGCCTGGAGGCCGCGAACAGCATCATTGTGACCGGGCCGAGAGGCACGGGCAAGTCGGCGCTCGTGCGAGGCCTGGCGCTCGAGGGCGATCTCCCCGTCGTGTGGATCACACCCGCCCGGCTGGCCTCGGAGTTCTCCAGTCGCATGGCCGCCGGCCTGAGCCGTTATTGCGACGTGGCCCTGCGACTACAGCCGTCCATCCGTACGTCCCCCCCCGATCTCGCTGTCGTT
This sequence comes from Acanthamoeba castellanii str. Neff, assembly GCF_000313135.1. Taxonomy (NCBI): domain Eukaryota; phylum Discosea; order Longamoebia; family Acanthamoebidae; genus Acanthamoeba; species Acanthamoeba castellanii. Next base: position 286,884 of record NW_004457268.1, on the reverse strand, counting down.
TTCGCTCTTTTTCGTTCTTTTAAGAAAAGCATTTATTGATTTATTTATTGTCTCCAGTTGTGATCGATGACATGGACGCGTTGTTCCCGGCCGAGGAGATTGGGCGCGAGGGCGAGGAGGACATAGTGCATGCTCTCCTGTCGTTCCTCGAGCGCCTCTCCCGAGACGCGCACCATCGGGTGCTCGTGGTAACTACACCTCTTCCTCGCTGCTGACGAAATGGGGGCGCACTCACTCGCGCACTCTCTCTCTCTGTGTGTGTGTGTGTGTGTTACATGCAGGTGGGGATAACAAACCATTTGGAAGGAGTGGACAAAGGGGCGAGGGATCGGTTTGAGGTGAGTGCGTGAGTGAGTTACGTGTTTTGTGTTAACCAGGAGGAGGAGGGATACAGGAGGGACAAAACAGAGCAGCTTCACACTCACTCTTCCAACGAATTGGCCCTTCATCCAGGACGTGGTGACCATCGAGGTGCCCACTGCGGAACAGCGCGTAGACATCTTCCATCAGTGTCTGCGCAAGTTTGGCGTCCCCCTCGGTACGTACCATCAATATACAACATTCCATGATTCTTTTTATCATTCTTAAGAATAACCAACCAACCAACCAACCAACCAACCAACCAACCAACCAACCAACCAACCAACCAACCAACGGCAACAGAAGAGGGAGTCGATTTGCGGGCCATCAGCGACCGTTGCCACGGTTTTGTGGGTACGCGTGCCTCGCATTCCTGTGCAATGGCTCGGGGTAAGCCTGGCTGACCGTCCCCAATCAGGCGGAGATATCATGGCCGCCTGCCGCGATGCCGCCCTGTTCGCGCACGAGCGGAGAGCCGGCGGCGCCGACCCCGACAACGTCGTCAACGTCAACATCAAAGTCACCCGGGCCGACCTGCTCCGGGCGCTCAAGCCCATCAAGGCCAGCGGCGTGCGCGAGGTGACCGTGTCGCTGCCCCAGATCGGCTGGCGAGACATCGGTGGCCTGCATGACGTCAAGGCCAAGCTGCGGCAGACGGTGACCTGGGCCTACGAGCACCGGGAGGCCTACGGGCGGCTCGGGATCCAGCCGCCGCGCGGAATCCTCCTCTACGGCCCACCGGGCACCGGCAAGACCCTCCTGTGCGCCGCCGTGGCGGGCGAGTGTCACGCCAACTTCATCACCCTCTCCATCGCCGACCTCTTGCGCTCGGAGGTGCGTCGTCAAGCAGCGGCGTGTGTCGTGTTTGTTGCGTGTCGCTTGCGAACAACAACAACAACAACAACAACAACAACAACAACACAAACAGGTGGGCGAATCGGAGAAGCGGCTCGCCGAGGTGTTCCGCAAGGCGCGCCAAAGCAGCCCGTGCGTCATCTTCTTCGACGAGATCCAGGCCGTATTCTCACATCGCTCTGACTCTTCGTCGTCAACAAAAATGGTACTAAACCACATCAGCATCGATTGCCAACACTTCAAGTTATAACTCATCCGTTTGCTTCTTCTTCGTCGTCGCCGTCGTCTTCGTCTAGATGGTGTCTCAGTTGCTGCTCGAGATGGACATGCTCGAGGGCGAAGGGTGCGGCGTGGTCGTCATGGCGGCCACCAACACACCACAAGTACGCCTGCAGCTTTCTTTCCGTTCTGACATCGCCAAGAATGAATTGAATGATTGTAATCTCACACTCGCTCATACCGTGTGTGTGTGTGTGTGTGTGTTAGGTATTGGATGCATCGCTCCTACGTCCGGGCCGATTTGATCGCTGCATCTACGTTGGCCCGCCCGACCAACCCCAGCGTCAGGTGCGTCTGAAGGCGCGCAGGTGTGTGTCGTCTGGTGTATCATTTGTTTACATGATCCTTGTGCTTGTCGCAACAACAGGAGATCTTGCATCTGCAAACGCAGAAGATGCCGTTGGCATCGGACGTGTCGCTCGATTTCCTGGCCATGGTGACCGAGAACTACACCGGCGCCGACCTCATGGACCTGTGCCGCAACGCCGCTGTCGAGACCATCAAGCACGGCCGAGATGTACGCCATCCATTCCACATGTTACACTTGACAGTTTCAATCAACCATTCACCACCACCACCACCTGCACATCGTCACCAGGTGGTGAATGCACAAGACTTCATGGCGGCGCTTCAGATGACGCTGCCCTCGGTCTCCAAGGAAGAGGCCAAGCGCTTGAGGGAGTGGCGCATCCACGCGTGAACCCAAGCCAAGGCAAGCGAGCGACGGCCTCGTGGGGGGCACCGGCAACGCGCCAAGTGCGCTCAACGGTTATGTTGCGCGCGGAACATTTTGCGTGAACGAAGGAAAAACGAAAGAGCTCCGCGCAAACACAAATTGGAGTTCCAGATCAAATCGAAAAGAGATCAAACCAACCTCGTCGATTGCAAGCCTTTCTCTTCTGTTGAATCACACATTGCGATGGAGGAACCGTCTTCTACCACTACTACTCCATCATCTTCGTCGGTGAGCCCCACGGCCGACCCAAACAGCACGCCGAATGAACACGAAGGGGGCACCAGCACCTCTCCAGCAGTGGTGGTGACAAGCCTCAAATCGCTGCCCAAGAGGAAAGGCACAAGCGATTCCGGCAAGAAGAAGAGCCCGAAGGAGAAGTCAGGAGGCACAAAGGGGAAGAAGAACGGACGACTGCCTTCGCCAAGAGCAGGTCGTAGTACAGAAGGAGGGGATCATAAAGATAAAGATAAAGAAAAGGAAAAGGATGAGGCGAGCGACAATGAGAAGGAAGAGGTGAAGGAGAGGAGGAGCCTCGAATACTCGCGTCCGAATTCATCGAGGGTGGAAGGCGCTACGGGACCCGCTGAAGGTCAATTGGCTCCGCCAGTGACCAAGCATCAGCGTAAGAAGAGCTGGGACCACGGCTCGCCCGTGGACAAGGCCAAGCATCAACACGAAGGTCCCATGAAGCTAGAGCGTCGAAATTCGCGCAATTTCGAGGCCCTTGTGCTTGCGGGTGAGGGATCCCCCCGTACCTCCATTCGGATGCGGGCCAGCGCTGGCAAATCTGGGCTCTCCAGCCCATCGCGTATCTCAGAAAATCACTACTTTGTACTTCGAAGTACGTCGAATCTTATCCTTCTTGCCTAATTGCCATTCGTGTAGCGCGAGTGTCTAATCTTCTCCACACTTGTGATTTGCAGTCGAAGAGGCCCGTAATTTGCGAAGGTCTTCCGTGCTCGGTACGTTCGTCGGCCTACATTCATTCGCTCCCCTTTCGTCTTCTTTGCCGCTGCTCCCTTCCTAACTTATTTTACGTCATCTTCATCTTCTTCTAATATTTGCAGGCAAGTCGGACGGTTATTGTAAGTTTGACATCATCCCCTCGGGCATCATCGGCGCGAGGACCTCCACCATCCGACGCTCGCTCAACCCTCAGTGGCACGAACAGTTCGTGGGGTAAGCATCTGTGCCACCACACGCGTGTGCGGCGCACGCACGCGCGCACCACCAACACACATTGCTCATCATCCTCTACACACGCGCACGCACACGCACGCACACGCACGCACAGACACCGATATTTTGGCATGGACGGCGAGCCCAAGCCGAAGACGTTCGCCATCACGGTGATGAACAACAAGTCCTTCTCGGCCGACGAGGTGCTCGGCCGGGCGATCATTCCCTTCACCGAGAGCGTCGACAACTGGTTCCCGCTCGAGGGCGATGGCGCCCAGGGCGAGCTCCGCGTCGTCCTCCGCTTCTACAACAGCGACGTATTGTTCCCCTTTGTATCTGGTGTGTTGTGTGTGGTGTGTGTTGTGTTGTGCAGAAACAAACGTGAATGTTTACCGCGGCGCAGGAGGGCAAGGCCTTGGCCAAGGTGCCGAGAGACCACCTGGGGGACATTGAAAAGCTGTGCGCCGAGTGGGAGAAGGCCGTGACCGCCGTCGATCAGGGCAGCAACGTGCGTTTTCCACACTTTTGATCCTTGTCACAACACGATACACACACACGACACACACACGACGCACACACACGCACCATGTGTCTCACCCGTCGTGTGTCGTCTTCGTGTACAGGTGACGATTCCCAAGTGGGACGTGCCGTGCTTCTTCAACATCAACAAGGTGTGGACACTCTTCCAGTACGCCGTGTCGAAGGACAACGCCGAGCTGGCGGCTCACCTCCACAAGCTCGGCTGCAACGTGGACGCCCGGGACCAGACCGGCAACACCGCACTCCACATCGCCGCCAAGAAGCAGCTTCCCGTACATCGCCCCCCCCCCTCTCCACAGCCCATTGAAGATGACAATGTAATGATTGACTGACATTGTCGTCGACAGAAACAAATCAACAGCTTGGTTCGCATGGGTGTAGATCGAGGGGTACGTTGCGTTCCACAACACGCGCACACGCGCACGCACCACCGCACACGTACCACCGCACACGTACCACCGCACACGCACGGGATTACACGTGTTTGATTGATGTGTGTTTGTTGAAATGTGTTGTGTTGTGTTGCAGGTGGAGAATTATCTGGGCGGGAAGGACTACAAGGAGATGCTGCGAATGTTCAACGACGACGAGGAAGACGGCAGCTACTTCCTCTAAAGCCCGGAGGGGAAGAGGAAGCGAAGTGCTCGCCCCTTAATTTTTGCATTGTTATATTTTAACTATTTCAAACAGCGAAGGCGGTCCAGCTATAACTACCATCAGCTTGCCGCGAGGTCGTGCCATGTTGTGTGTTGCGTGTGTTGTGTGTGTTATGTGGCGCTTGCTGGCAGTTGGGCCGACAGGCTGGGCAAGGAGGACTGGCTGCCGCTCCTGCTGCTGCTGCCGCTCCTGCTGCTCGGTATCGTGTCGTAGTTGTCGGCCGACGGATCCCGCTGTCGCTGCTCAAGCGCAGCGCACTTCTCCCGCAGCCGCTCCAGCGCCCAGTCCTTGGCGTCCAGCCTTCGCTGCAAGTCCGCGATCGTTTCCTGAATGAACCAGCCAAGCCAAGGCACGATCACATTACACAGAATTGATGATCGGTGGGCGTTGTCGAGGGGTTGGTTGTCAAGAAGGGAGTTACCTGGTAGTCTTTAATTTCTTCTTCGAGGCGTCGCTTCTCCCGCTTGGTCTCGCCGTGCCTTTCCTCCTCGGCGGCCACGATCGAGTGAACTGGTTGCACCCCAACAAAACCAGCCATTCGAAGAAGTTGTAGATGACGAGGTCAGTGAAGGTGGTGCTCGCACCTCAAACATGTGTGGTCATCAAGAGGTCATCTCCACCGTACCCACGCGAACGACGCGCCAGAATCGAAACACGACCAGGAAGCCGGCCAGGGCCTCCTTGAGGTACAGGTCGAAGAACAGCGACACGCCTGAACGCCCGCGAGCACCATCGAGCAGTTTAGTTAACTGCATTCTACACATTCCGTCGTGATACTGAACTGATCTGTCTCTGGTACCGATGATGATCGCGTCAATGACGTAGAACGGGTGCGTGAAGAAGGCCAGGTCGAACGCGATCACCAGCAGCACCACTTCCACCGCAAACACCAGCAGGATGCTCACGCTCGCATATTCTGCGCCGTTGAACACACTCATTTCAGCGTGTGCGTGTGCGTGTGCGTGTGCGTTGTGTGCGTTGTTGTTGTTGTTGTGTGTGTGTGTGTGTGTGGGGTGCGTGAGTGCGTGTGCGTGGTGTGACACACACCAAAGACCTCCTTGACGATGAGGATCCACTCCTCGCCGTCCTCGTCGGCAAAGTACTCCTCGAAGGCGAGCTCGCAGGTGAGCAGGACGATGTCCAGCACCAGCAGCGAAATGAAGAAGTACTGCACCCGGCGGCCCTCGAGCCAGTGGCCCAGCCGCGCTCGCCACCCGCTGCCCACCACCACACAACATTTCATCCCAACATGTCCAACATGTTCATCAGCATTCTGGGAATGCGTGTCGACACATGTGGCCACATACATACCAGTAGAACCAGCCACAGCCGTCGGCGCGACTCTCATCGTGCTCCTCTTCAAGCGGCTTCGCCAGTCGCAGAAAGTTGTCTGACCATTTTGTAAAAAGAAAAATTAATCAAATATTTGGTATTTCAATATTAAAATAAAATACAATAAATAAATGGGGAGGTACTGAGGCGAGCGAGCACGCCCTGGGCCGAGTGGTGGGGTGGGGCTGCTGGGGCGGAGTAGGAGATGGAGGTTCGTGGGAACGACTGATAGGAGGAGAGGGTGGGCGATGGAGGTGCCTCGCGTGCAAGCAGCGGGGAGGGCGAGCGTTGGTGGGACATGAGCGGCTGCCCTTCCTCCACATCGGCGCCCCGCTTGTGTTGCTGCTCCATCTTGTGTTGTTTGTCCGCTCTGCGGGGCAGCATGTCCCGGCTGGATCCCGCTCTTCCGTTGAAATCTCACTCATTTCTTGTGGACTCAGCGCAGAACTTTCTTGTTTCTCTTTCATATTTCTTCCTTCGTTTCTTTCACTTCAACACCTGTTTCCTTACTGGGATTACCGCCCCTTGGTGCCGATTAGCCTTCCTTGATCTCTTCGTTCACAGTTTCAAAAATGGCCTCTTCTTCCCTTCCGCCTTCGGGCGCCAAGGACCTCACCAACCCCCCAGTAGCCCTTCCCTCCTGTTGCTAATGTTAGTGTTTGTTTGTGCGTGTGGTGGTGTGTGGTGTTGTTCTTAATTATATTAACCCAATGTAGTTGGAGGGATGGCTGGTAAAGCAGGGCTCCAACAAGTTCTCGGCGGAGAGGCGGCGGTGGTTCGAACTCGACTACCGACGCAAGGTGCTGTACTACTTCAAGAAGCCCAACCTGCCCAGCACATCGTGCATTGGCTTCGTCGACCTCATGCTCGCCTCCTCCATCGTCCCGGCCAACGAGAAGCTCTTCCAGTTCCAGATCAACACTCCAGGTGCTCATTATAGCTTTTTTTTCACTGATGCATTACTCAAGGTGGGTTCCACTGTAACCGCTGTTCAGGGCGCAGTTACGTGCTGACGGCGCCGTCGGACAGCGAGTTCAAGAAGTGGGTCAATGGCTTGAGCCACTTCCACATGGTCGAGGCCCGCCATCAACCGCCAGACTGTCAGTTCCAGCTCTCGCACAGCGCGGAGCACCTGCGACTGCTTTCCCCGCCCGACGACCCTAAGCCACAACGGCCCCAGCAGGAGCGGTGTGGTGCCATCACCTGCTCCAGTCATTAATTCCGCTTGTTGTCACACAAGATCACCGTGTTTGCTCAACAGGTCACTGCCAAACCGGCCCGTGAGCGAACTGATCCGCAACCAGAGAGAACGATGTACATTCAACGACTCTACGTCTGTGATTTATGGTTAACATGTCTGACATCATTCATGACATATGTTATCAGCCACACGGACCCCGACGCAGATCCCGAATCGTCACTTGGACGAGGTCAGCAAGATGGATCTCATGAAGGAGTACTCGGAGCTGCTGCAGATCCACGAGTCGATGCGGAAGGAGCTCGAGGAGACCAGGGAACAACTCGCCAAACTCCTGGTGCGCCACACCCTCAACCACCGCGTGACGCCACACGTCCTCATGCGGCGGTGTATGCGAATAGAACGGGGCACAAAAGTCGTGGGAGGAGTTGACTTTGAAGCACCAAGATACTATTGGCGAGCTGGGCCAAGCCAAGCACGAGCTCGAGCTGGCCAAGACCCAGCTGGCCGAAACTAAGGAAAACCTCATCGCCGAGAAAGTACACGACACACGCGACACACGCGACATACACGACACACGCTCACACACCAGTGATCGCAGGAGAAACACATGAAGAGGTTGACCGCCGAGAGCGGGCTCGGGCAGCAAGACGCGAGCCAGGCGGCTGAGCTCGAATTCGCGGAGGACCTGGTCAAGCTGCGCCGCGAGTCGATGCGCGAAATGGAGCGGATGGCCTGGGTATGGGCCAGGGAGAAGGAGCGCTGGACCCGCGAGCGCGCCCACCTGCAGCAGGCCCTGGCACTGGCGCGGGACGAGTGGCAGCTCGAGAAGCGCCAGGAGCGCAAGGAGTGGGAGCGGGAGCGCCACGAGTGGCTCAACCGGGTGGCAATGCTGAGCGGCAGCCGGGGCGATGATGAAGATGAAGAAGATGACGACAACGGTGACGGCTCTGGCGGTGATGATGATGATGACGATGATGACGACGACCCAGCCTCGGGTGCAGCTGGTGCGGCCGAAGGTCTGTTCCGGAGTTTCTCGAGTTTTTAATTAAGGCAAACAAATGGTTGCGTTGCAACCTTTGCCATTAAAACAATTAATAGGTAGTTTAGGTCCAGGGATAAAAGTTACAGAAGAGCAGAGCGCCAATGAGCGTGTAGGCCAGGAAGTAGAACGCGATCAGGTACTGCATCCACGACCGCACCTTCCTCGACCGCCGCCTCTTCCTCCTCCGCTCCTCCTTGGCCGCTTCGCTTTCGTTCTTTGGCTTTGTCGTGGTGCTGCTGACGTCACCAGTGCCGTCGTAGAAGTTGGCGCAGAACCAGTAGAGCGCGGGGCAGGCCGACAGGAAGCGGGTGATGACCTGCACGTGCATGAACAGCACGCCCACCACCAACAGCACCGCCCAGTACCCGACGAACGGCACCATCTCCGCCTCGAGATACGGCTCGGTTGGCATTGAAGTTGATGATGATGAAGAAGACGAAGATGTTGGTGGTGATGATGATGGAGTGGTTGAAGATGATGAAGATGATGAAGATGATGACGATGACGAGGTGGTGAATAACGAAAAGTGGCGGAGGAAGGAGAAGATGCCCCAGGCGGAGAGGAAGACGATGGGCGAGGCGAGGAGGAAGTTGGGGATTTGGTGGGGCTCGTAGTAGTTGAGAAAGCCCACGTTCCAGTACTTGGCCTGCACGTAGGCGTAGATGTTGGGCACCGCGGCGTCGCACCACTCGTGCTGGCCGCGCGTCGGATTGGTCGGACTGCGTTGACCAAACAGGGTTGGTCAGATGATGCGTGCCATACACACACACACACAAACACCTCGCTGCACGCACCTGCAGTAGCGGAGGTAGCTCCAGGTGAGGTAGCCAACGAGCGGGGCCACGACTACGGCGCAGCGCAGGGCCGTCCCGAGCCAGACCGCGAGGAATGTCTGCCAAGCCGGTGGTTGAAAGAAGGAAAGCGAAACGGAAAAAAAGAGCGAAACGCGAATGCGAGAGAAAGAATGAAGGGAGGGGGGGAGGTACGGTCCACGAGGGCCGCTGGGCGGTGACGAACGAGAGCCGCTTGCGGAAAACGGCGACGGAGAGCGATTGGAGAAAGGGAGGGGGGCAGCGCTGCAGCGCGTCATACACTAGGAACAGGCAACACAACGCGCCGTTCGATCTGCGGAGGGCCATTCAACACACATGCGCGTGTGCGGTGGCACGTGTGTGCGTGTGCGGTGGCGCATGTGTGGTGGAGTGGTCAGTCAGGCCAACGCCCGCCTAGAATAGGGCCGAGTAGGTACCGGGTGAGGCAAGTGCCAGCGAGTGTGAGCGCGGATTCCCAGCGCTTCTGCTCCAAAAGGAGCCGCACGCCACGCAGGAAAAAGAATGCAAACACGCTCTCCGAGTAACTGTGTGTGTGTCGTGCGTGCGGTCGTGTGCGGTCGTGTGTGTGCGGTAAGTAAACACATTTCTAGTCAGCGAGAGAAGAGAGTGTGGCTGCCAGGTAGGTACATGGCGGTCATGAAGATGTTGGCTGGCGTGAGGCAGTAGAGCAGAACGGTCTTGGTCGCGAAGATCTCCTTCTTGACCACCAGCCTCGACAACCTGCCGTGGCCACGCACGCACCCACACAAAACGAACGAACGAAGAAGAGTCAGGAACGGGGGACTCGTGGAGGAACCCATCATGATGGAGAAGGGGACCCCTGTACCGATAGAGCTCGACGGCGGAGAGGACGAAGAAGGCGTTGGTGACGAACACGCCGGCCATCACTGCGCTGTTGTACTCGCTCGCAAAGCCCTTGACCCACAGCACCTTCAAAACTATTATTGTGTGAATAATTAATATCCTATTTTATATTGTATATTTAAAATATGTAATTTTATATTTCAGTATATAATAAATATTTCTCTGACTATTGTAATATAAAAAATAAAATACCAATAAAAATAAAAATGTGGAGCAACTGTACAGGTGCGGTTGAGGAAGGAGATGGCGAGCGGGAGGGCCGGGAAGAAGGCGTGGAAGTGTTCGAAGCGATAGCCGTGCTGGGCGATGTCCACGAAGTAGACCCCGTCCCACTTGGCCAAATGGCCCACGCTCGTCTCGACTATGCCGTCCAACTTGGTCGGCAGCGCGGCAGAGGAGGAAGATGAAGATGCAGTCGAATCGTCGAAATCGCTGAACATCTCGCCCAGGAAGGTGGCGATGAGGAGCATGAGCACGCGTGACAAGATGGCGACCTTGAAGACGGCGCGCTCACGGAAGGCCGTGGCGGCTGCCGACGTGTCGTCGTCGCTCGGGGAGGATGCGGCAAGCAGGCCCCCCGGCTGTGTCCGTTTTTTGCTCTCCTGCGCAGCTGCTGCAGGTGAGGTGGCCGCGCCGCCTCCTTTCCTCTTCATCTTTTAGTTCTTTTGTTGCTTCTTGTGAGGTCACCGCTGTGCGCTTTTTATTCGTCCAATCCGCAAAACCGTTTTGCCAATGCTTTCAAAAGCGTTTCGAAACTCGGAAGATTGGCCGTAAATAAGGCGCCAAAGGGCAGAATAACAAACGCAAAACAACGTGGATGAGGACCAACGTGGATGAGTCAGGATGACAGGCTCGTCGCTCGATTCTGGCAGCAGCCGAACGGTAGTCGTTGAAATTGCAGCCACTTCGGCAAAGCTAGATCGATTTGAATTTTGAAACGAGACCAGCTTGGTTCATTCAATATCATATCGAATGGCGTTTCAAGAACCGGCCCTCACGGCCGACTACGGCCTGGCCAAACGAATCTCGCCCAAAAAGGTGGGCCTGGGTCATCTCGTCCAAGAGAAGCAGAATCTGCTGTGGGCCAAGTCTTCGGCCAGCGCTGCCGACGTCATGCAGCTTCTGCAGAGCAACGGTCTCGTAGCGCTGCCCATCTACGACGAAAAGCGCAAGAAGTTCATCGGCGTTGCACACATCTTTGACGTCACCATGGCGCTACTCGATGGCAGCCAAGGCGCAGTCGATGAGCCCAAGAACATCGTATCGAGCGAAGCGGTCATCAAGAGGGCCACCGAACGTGCGTCGCAATCGATTGGCGACCTCCTCTTCAACGATGTCACCGAGTGCATGGTCTGCTTCCACTGCGCCGATCCGATCGAGAAGGCCATCAAGCCCCTCAACGCGGTACCCCACCACGTACTCGTCACGATGACCAACGAGCAGGAGGAGAACGAGGAGCAGCTCGAGGCCGGTGGCGTCGTCGAGGGCCGCTACCGTCTGCTGTCGCAGACCGACGTCGTACGTTTCCTCTCGCGCCATCAGCACGAGCTCGAGAGGGAGCTCCTCGATCGCGTACTACTCGCCACCATCGACGAGCTGGGCCTGGTCGCCGACCGGCCCGTCGTTTCCTGCTTCCCCGCCGAAGGCAAGCTCGCCCTCGACGCTTTCAACGAGATGAAGGAGGTAGCACTACACCATCATCGCTACTCGCTGCTCGCTACGTAGAAAGACTAGCAACTATCGTCCACTACATTTTACTTATAACACAACTCTACAGAACAAGGTGTCGGCGGTGGGCGTGTGCGAGAAGGGGACGGGCAGGCTGCTCTACAACCTGGCGGCGTCGGACCTGCGGGGCATGACGGTGCAGAAGATGCACCTGCTCCTGAGGCCGGTGCCCGAGTTCCTGAGCCAGCTGGGCAGCCGCAAGCTCATCTTCCCCATCACCGCGCAACCGGAGACTCGCGTCAGAGACCTGCTCGAGAACCTGCTTGGTACCAACTACCTACGCTCTCTCACCACCGCGACCTTCATCACATCTCAAGTGCCGATGACTCACTTCTTTCCTCTCCTTCGTCGTCGTTCTTCAACAGCTGGCCGTTCGCATAGGGCGTACGTGATCGATGATCAGCAGAGGCCCATCGCCGTCATCTCCTACACCGACATTCTCAGCAAGATCATCCCCTAGTGGTCTGGCCTAGGCAGGACAAGTAATAGCACATTCACCCACGCCCACTAATCACATCATACGCACAGCCCAGAGTTCGTTTCACGCCGGCGTGAGCGCTCTCGATTCATGCTTCTCCTAAGACGTTCTGCCGTGCGCCCGCTTTCTCTAGAGAAGGGGTTTACAGACCGATGGCCTCCAGCTCCACCTCGAAAATGAGCGTCGAGTTGGGAGGAATGGTGCCAGGCACGCCTGCAACAACAACAACAAGACGAATCAACACGGGTTTTCAGTTTCTCTGTTGTGTGTGGTGTGTGTGTTGTCGTACCCTTGGCGCCGTAGGCCCAGTCGGGTTCGATGGTGATCTTGGCCTTCTCGCCCTTGCTCATCTCGAGGACGGCCTCGTCCCAACCGCGGATGACCTTGCCCATGCCCACCTTGAACTTGAGTGCCGACTTCTTCTTGCCGACGTTCGTGTCGAAGATCTGACCGTTCTCCAGCATGCCCGTGTACCTGCCAGTTCGAATGACACTCGCGGCCCGTAAGTACCACCACCGCACTCGCAACACGCACGCACACGACACGCACGCACACGACACACACACACGCACACACCACGTGCGCACGCACCTCACAGAGACAGACTCGCCCTTCTTGGGGAAGTTGGTCTTGTCGCCCTTCTTGAGCACGATCTTGCGGTAGCCCTTCTTCTCAGGCACGCCGCTCTTCTCTAGAGAAGTCGACCACCACAGAGTCAGCGGCCTGCCGCACACGCACACGCACACACACGCACCACCGCACGCACGACAAAAAGAAGAACAACAAAAAGAGCGAACCCTCGGTGGCGTCGGCAGCGGGGCCGCTGGCAGCAGCGCTGGCTCGAGCCTCCTGGGCCTTCTTCCTCTCCTCAATGGCGGCCAGTTCCTTGTCGTCTTCCTCCGTGCGGAAGTCCTGCCGCGGGCACCCCACACGAGACCGTCAGGATGATTGATTCCATCAAATTAAACAGTAACAAAACTGTATTACCTTGGACACGAACAGATCGGCGTAGGCGGCATCGAGCTTGCCCTGCAGATTAATTCATTTAATTAATTTATGTAATGATCAATCGATTGATCTCGGGAGGTGCACACAGCTGGATGGGCAATGTACCTTGTTCACGTTCTTGGCCACATTCTGCAGCTTGCCCTTGAGGCTGTGACGCTGGAGGAAGGCGTTGTTGCCATGCTTCTGCAGGAATTCGACGATGTCCTTCTTGGGCACTTGGGCCAGCTCCTCCTGCTTCCAGGGCGCCGCAATCTCAGGCTGCTCCATCTTCTCTACGCGACTCGAGATGATCAACAACCGATCTGCGCTTTTTCTTCATTGTTTTCTTATTCGTCAAAAATCACAAAAGAAAATCGGAAGGCACATCTCACAATCGCAAGAAGATGAGCACCATCTACCGCGATGTGGCGATGGTTCTCGAGAGCTTCCATCAGAAAAAAGGTGCCTCAGATCATCGGTTTCTTTTCATTGATTTAATGTTGCGATTTAACCTGACTGACCTCCGACGATTTCCATCAGGGAGCGTGAAGAGTCTCGTCTTTCATAAGGACGTCAAGCAGAAGGAATCCGTGTTTGCCCTCGTCTGCAAGACCCTCAAGTGTACACAATTCCTCCTCTCATCTAATCAATCTCAATGCTTTGACTTCTCTGCTTACTTGCCTGCTCCTTGTACAGTCAAGTCCGTCCTCGAGCAGCTCGTCGCCAGCGCCAAGATCTTCGACGAGCAGCGCCAGGTACAGTCCAGCGCACGGCTACAAGAGCGATCGTGTGACACTCATTCGGTGGCGTGCGTGCGATGGTACGTGTGTCGTGTGCGTGTGCGATGGTGCGTGTGCGGTGTGCGGTGAATCCAATCATCAGTTGGAGAAGCAAAAGTGGCTGGTGTACGTGATGGTCTACGACATGATCCTGGCCGACGGCATCAAGGGCAGCGGCCACTTCAAGAAGCTCCTCCTCAAATACAAGAACCCTCTCGTCCAGGCCCTCGTGCGCATGAAAGTCAGGTACCATCTCACCCACGTGTGCTGTGCGTGTGCGTGTGCGGTGGTGCGTGTGCGTGTGTGTGGTGTGCGCGGTGTGTGCGGTGTGTGGGCTAACCATGCAGCGATGCAGGGCAAAGGCGGTAGACAATGAAGGTTTGTTGCCGGAGGAGGTGCGGAATCCGCTGGTGCTGCCGCGCTACGTGCGGGTGAACACGCTCAAGGCGGAGGTGGCCGACATCCTGCCCCAGCTGCCCCAGCTTCTATCGACCAACAGCGGCGGCGGAGATGACTCAAACGAACAAAGAAGCGCCGCCCACCAGCCCACCAAGCGAAGGCGGGCCAAGCGCGAAGAAAACGAAAACGAAAACGAAGAACAAAACAGCGAGAAGAACGAAAGCGAAGCCAAGGCTGCGGAGAAGAATAAGAAGAAGAGCGAGAGTGAAGCTGCCGAGGAGATCAAGGTCGATGAACACTTGGCTGATCTCCTGGTCCTGCCGCCGACGGTCAAAATGAACGGCCGGCACCCGCTGGTGCAGGACGGCACGCTTGTCCTGCAAGACAAGGTCCGCGCGGATCACACACACACACACACACACACAACACGACACACGTCACTCGTCGCCCCATGCGAGCACAGCAGCTAACCTGGAATGTGTGTCGAATGGTGCCGAGCACAGGCCAGTTGCTTTTCGGCCCACGCGCTGTCGCCGCCGGAACACGCCCACGTCATCGACTGCTGTGCGGCGCCCGGAAACAAAACCAGGTGTGTGTTGCGTGTCGTGTGTTGCGTGTCTCGAGATATTTGCTAATGTTCGCTTCTACGCGCTCGCGTGCAGCCATCTGGCGGCGCTGATGAAGAACACGGGCAAGATCTTCGCCTTCGACATGGACCTCTACCGCCTCAACACCCTCAAGCGGCTCACCGCCCGCGCCGGAGCCACCAGTACGCTACACTCTCACCCCTGCATCAGCACCTCGATGACACTCTGCTGACGTGAGTCTATGCCTTGTGTGTGTGTATGTGTGTGTGTGTGTGTTGCGTGTTCAGACATTACTGCTGTATGCAGCGACTTCCTCAAGGTCAACCCGCACGACCCGCAATACGCCAACGTACGTCGTGCCTAGCGCTACCCACCCAGCTGTTACTTTCTCGCCACTACATCGTCTAATATTTCTTTTTCTTTTCTTTTTCTGGTTTAGGTGGAGTACTTCATGGCCGACCCGTCGTGCTCCGGTTCGGGCATCGTCACGCGCTACGACGTCGCCTTCACCACCGGTACCGGTTCTGCTCTTGTGTGGGTTGCGCCCACTCCTCGACAGGCATTCACACTTTGGTCTTCTTCGTTCTTCGTTCTTTTTCTCATCCTTCGTTCTTTCTTTCTCGGACAGCGCCGGATGAGGACGAGTGGGTGGACCTTGGCGACGACGACGAGAAGAAGAAGCGGCTCGCCGGGTTGGCCGCCTTCCAGACCTCCATCATCACCCACTGCCTCAAGTGTACGTCGCCATTCCCAACATTCCACACACGCCAGACCTCACCGTGTGCGGTCGTGTGTGTGGTCTCAGTCCCACGAGTGAAGAAGGTGGTGTACTCGACGTGTTCGGTGCACGAGGAGGAAAACGAGCGCGTGGTGCGTGCCATTCTCGACGCCCACCCACACGTGCGCCTCGCCCGCGCCCTGCCCCAGTGGCCGCGCCGCGGCCGCCCGCTCTTCCCCGGCGCCGACAACTGCCTGCGCACCCTGCCCGTCGAGGACAAGACCATCGGCTTCTTCGTCGCCTGCTTCGAGATCGCCTCGTCATCGGCCGGCACCACCGGAAAGCGAAAGCGACTGGACGAGGACGACGACAACGACGACAAGGTTGCGTCGTCTACCTCATCATCATCGACATCGTTAACAACGTCTTCAGCTTCGACGGCGACGACGACGGCGAGTGGTGGCTCTGAAGAAAAGAAGAAGAAAAAGAAGAGGAGGAAGAGGAAGAACAAGAACAAGACTGTCGGCGTAGCAGTACCAGCATCATCGTCGTCCTCGTAGGTAGAAAAATTGTGCAAAAAAACGGCACCTCTTCATTCTTTTGCTTCACTCTTGTAGATGTGTCGTCATAGTCAGAGGTTGAGGTTGCGGGCGAGGGGCTTCGACTTGGTGTCGGCGTTGGCCTTCTCCTGGAGGAGCTTCTTCTTGCGGATCTGGAGCAGGCGGATCTTGGCTTCGATGTAGGCCAGCTCGGCGTCGACTTCTGACAGTTCCTCCTCCTCCTCCTCCTCTTCCACTTGCTCCCTCTTGGCTTGGACCACCTTCAAGCCGGAACTCGAAGCGCGTGAAGGCGGGCGAAGCTGCGACTCGTCTTCATCGTCTTCTTCTGCGTCGTCGTCAGCAACGACCTGCATGCAACCCGGCACCTCGACTTCGTCATCCTCACCAGCGATGTCTTCGTAGTCGCCGTCCACGTCGTTCGCTTTCTCTTTCTCCTTCTCCTTCTCTTTGTTGTCTTTTTCGTTCTTTTTCGTTTGCTTGGGCGAGGCGCTGGCGTGCTTGCGTACGACGCGGCCGGGGCGGGAGGGCGGCGTCCAGGTGAGTTTGCCGCCGGGCGGGTTGGTGCCGTACGCGTAGATGAACGCCTGCGACGCGCTGTCGAACGCCAGGTCCTGCATCACCCGAAAGCATCTGCACACTCCATCAACACCATCGTCAGCTTGAACAAGATGATGATAAAAATCACGGAGATTAGTTAAATTAAAATTGGAATTTCGAATAACTAAATTAGTTGAGGTGGGGGTACCCTCCACCGGAGGGTGCGATGCGGCCCTGTTCGAGGTGAGCGGCGCGCAGGTCGGTGTACTTCTTGTTGAGGGCGGGGGCGGCGGGGGCGATGATGCTGCCTGCAAGCAGCTGAAACTTGTTATCGCGCACCGCGCCCTTGGCCTGGAGGCCCTTGTTACAGCCCAGGTCGGACTGTGAACCCACCCCCGCGTACATCACCTCAGCATCCGCCTCCATCCTTGTTCTTGTGTTTTGTACAGAACCCCACGCTTTCGGCGGAAGGCACAACTGCAAAGAGAAAGCTAAAGGAAACTCTATTTTCTTTTGAATAAATTATTATTTTCCCGGCGTTTGAGCAACTCCGCCGACCGCAGCCACCGGGAAGCTGTTGTGCTCAACCGAAAAGCCCGTCTGGCTTGTTTGTATCTCATGGGTTCCGGTAGGCCATCTGTAAATTAACGATCGCATGTGTCCAACCAGCAACTGGAGACGATCATGTATTTCGTCCTGCCCTGTTGGTTGTTCTTGGGCCTTGGCGTGAGTTTGTCCACTACAAGTCATGTACAATACGCACCTCCTCCGCTCGACCATCTCCCTATCTTTCGTCTTCGCTCTTTTCCATCTTCTTCTTTTCTCCTCTTCCACTCCCAGCGACGCGGCCGCCATCACCGGCCACCTCCTCACCTCTCGCACCATCTCTGGTACCTCTCTCTCCCTATTTCTCCTTGTTCATCCTTCGTTCTTTGCTTGGTCGTCAGCTTAAAAAACATCAGCTTTACAACTTCATCTTTTCTGAAACGGGTGATTGTTGGGCTGTTGGTCAGATGTGGGCGTGTCATCGACCTACGAGTTCCTCGACGTGCTGTTCGACGGCCCGGTCTTCCTGCAGGACTTTGGCGTCTACGCGTGCAGCGTGAGCCCCGCCACAGACAACCCCGAGTGCTCGGCCCTCTGCAGCACGCCCGCCCCCACGACCTGTTCGCAGCCCAACTTCACCTGCCTCAACCTCACCCAAGGCACACAGCTCTCCTCCTTCCCTGCGTCGATGTCCGGATATGTGGAGCGGAAACACGGGACTTAAACGTTTTCCGCCAATAGCGGCTTTTATTTTTATCCATGCTGACGTGGGAATGGTGGATCCACGTGCAGATGCGCCGGCGACGTACTCGGCGACGCTCCAGGCGGGCGAGGAGGTGAACCTGGAGGTGCTGGTGCCGCCCTGCACGAGCCTGGCCATCGCCCTGGTCATGTCGTCGGGCGACGCCGACATCTACGCCACCAACGACGCCGCGCTCCTGCCCTCGCCGTCCCAGTCCTACTGGCAGTCGCACCAGCGCGGCGGGCTCACCGAGCTCCTCTTCCTGTGCTGCCGCCAGTCGGGCTACAACCCGTTCATGAACGGACCGCTCTTCCTCAACATCCCGGCCATCACCAACGTCACCTTCTCCCTCTACGTCTATGGTACATCCCGCACTCACCGCACGCACCGCACACAATCACAATGTGTCTGGAATGCCCAAGGAATGCGTGAGAAATGCGAAATGTGCGCTGATAGTTTTTTGGCGTTGTGACATAGATCTTGATGCGCCGTTGCCGCTCCAGCAGTTCTACGTCTATGGTAATAAACAGAGTCAAGGGGAAGGTGTGATCATAAAAGTGACTGATCGTTTGCATTGGTTGGTCGATCGTGGTGGTTGTGGTGCTCGACAGGAACTGCGAAATTGGAGTGCCCTGGGCTGAAGACCTGCGAGACGACGGCCAAGGACAGCCCGGAGAGCTGCGAGGCAACCTACACCACCCTCCTCATGCCCACCGCCGACTCGGCTGCCTCCGCCTTCAGCATTCCCCTCTATGAACCGTATGTCTTTTCTCTCCGATCGTGTGTGCGTGCGTGTGCGTGCGTGTGCGTGTGCGTGTGCGTGTGTGTCGGTGTGCGTGTTGTGTGCTGACATTGTGCGGTCCACCAGGGTGCCGGGCGTGACCTTCGAAACGGTGCCGAGCAAGTTCTCCATGTCGCGGGTGATGTACGGCGTGGGCATCAACGGACAGGTCAACACCGTTTACGACGTGTCCCTGGCCCAGTGTAACATCAGTTTTGTCGATGTCGTTGACGCCAACGGAACCGTACGCGAGCTACCAACAACCTGTTTCGATGTAAACTCAATAACGAGAAACACACGACATGCACGTAAACGCTCGACGTGCAGCTGGTCACGGACGTGCTGGTGCAGCCGGAAGTGAGCTATCCCGATTGCTCGCAGGCCAAGTTCCAGGAAGCAAAGCAGAAGCTGCAGAACATGTCGACGAGCTACGACAATGTTGATTCGTTCGAAGACTTCCACGACCTGGTCCTCCGCGTCAACGCCTTCGCTGTCAGGTATTTGTGTGAGTGTGTGTTCAACCCTAACTTGATTGTTCCGTGGTAACTAATCTGACCTACCCTGTTGCAGCGACGGCTGGGTTGGCTGTCAACGATTGGTGGATACCGAGTTCATTGAAGAGGCGGGCCACGTCTCGGTTACCGAGTTCACCACCCGTTGCGGATCGACCGACCCTGCTTCCAACAGCTCTGCCGACCCCTGCTGCAACTTTCTGTACATTTCTCCCCTTCATCTGGCATTCCTCTGGTTTCCTAATTGTTTGGAAATGGATGATTGAACTTGACTGATCGTTGACCGATCATGATCTTCAACTAAACTTCATAGGGAAGAGTGGTCGGGCGTATGCGAGCGCAAGGAGATGACCTACGACAGAACCCAGTTCCGGGCCAAGAAGGCTACCGTTGCCGATAGCTGTTCGGGCACGGCTGGGTGTACCTACCTCGCCCTCGAAGACTACGCCCACGCCAAGCAATACGAAGACGACCCCACCCGCAACTGCGCCGCTTCGTTCTTTGACGTATGATTTTTGCTCTATTCTCTTTCTTCGCTTTCGTTGATGACGATCAGGCTCAGTCTAATTCGATCTATAGTCGGTCACGTCAGCCTACAGGGTGAGCAACCCGGCATTGGATTGCGCGACCAAGCACTATGGCTCCTATTGCGACTCGGATGGCGACTGCCTATTTGGTAAATGTCAAAATCTTATCTTATCTTGGTCCAACCCCAGATTGACACCGTGACTCACTGTGGTGCCCAATAGGATCGCGCTGTACGGAGTTTCACACATGCACGATCGCGTGTGTGTCCGACAGCGACTGTGCCGGCAACCAGACCTGCCTCTTCAGCAAGTGCAGCACGCCCAAGGACCAGACTGCGCGCCTGGACCTGATTGCAGAGGTGTTGCATCACCCCAAACAATGCATGAGGAATTTATGCAATTTGATCACTCATATCGACCAACGCCAGTGCGTCGTTGACGGCATGGACGAGAAGGAGAAGCAGTACTACCGCTCCCTCTGGGATCTACCCGGTTAGTCTACCTCTCTCCTATTTTGAACCCAGACAATAAGACTAACATTACATTCGGTTACAATGCAGCCAACGAGACCAACAACAAAGATGCCTTTCTTGCCACCTACAAGGACCACCTGGCATCGCGTACCACCCCACCCTCTTCAGTGAAATGGTAACAGCTTTTGCTTAACACGTTCGTGTCCCAACAACAATCCAGCTACATGCGTGGGCGGCTCAAACATTGAAGAATACTTCTTGACCGGTGGCTGCGACACTCACAATTGCAACTGGGCCGCCTGCCAGCTCTATCCCGAACTAGGCCGGTATGTTAACCCAACAACAGACATACCGGCCTGTGCCGATCTAAACTGTAATTCGACCATCTAAAATCAGGGACCCGGACTGTGAGAAGAGCTGCAACTTCAGATACCTGCCCGATGAGTCCTCGGAAGGCGCCACCAATTTCTGCGGCCGCTGCTCCGAGGAATACCCCGACTCCTGCTGGGAGATATCCTTCTCTTCCTCCCCAACAAAACACGCACCTCCTCACATGTGTCATTTGCACATGACACACACAAACAAACACAAACACAAACACACACCTCTCATGATACGCGACGGCAACACACACACAACCACACGAGTATGTGACTTTAACTCCGGTTGCACGTATCGCGATTCACTGGATGTTACGTGAGGGGCGATTACAACGTGGCATACGAGCCGCAGGGAGTGTGTGCCAACTATGGAGCAGCGGGAACGTACGCGCGCGTTCCATTCTTTCCATTCCACTCTATTCTCTGTGTGTGCGCCTGGTCTGACTGAATGCAACTTGAGCAGCAACAACATCCTCCAAGAGTGTGCGCTCGTGGGCGTCAGCGAGCAGGCATGCATGCAAGCCTTCTGCTCGGTCTTCAAATACGTGGTACGTGAGCCTGCTCACCAAACGAAACTGAAACTGAAACTGAAGCTGAAATTGAAACCAAACCACAGCGCGACGAGAATGGACAGGACAAGCTGGTGTGTGACGAATTCTGCTACTCCGGCAGTACGCTGCTGGACACCGAGGATGAATGTCACAACGCCACGCTCTGCAAGGCCGTCAACAACCTGGCTACCGATGCCGACTGCCTGTACGCTAAAACCACACAACACACACGACACACACACCACTCACATGACACCACACGCGCTCAATGTGTGATGCGTGTGCTCCTGTGCGAACAGGTGGAACCCGATGGTGCAGGTGTGTATGCTGCGGCACTCGCGCACCTACTCGGATTGCGTCAACGCGGGCGACGGGTGGTCCTGGGCGCTCCACTACGAGTACGGGGCCTACCAGGACCAGGCCACCTGCGAGGTCGGCACCTGCCACCCGTACTTGACCGCCGACAAGGTCCCCCACCTCTGCCTACTCTTTTATCTCATGTGGGCCGCAGGAACTGAGTGCGTGTTGTATACGTGCGTGTGCGGTGGTGTGTGCGGTGTCGATCGCTTGTGTTGCGTGCGTATAGGCTGCATGCGAATCGACGCCGTTTTGCTCGACGTTGTGCGCAGGCGGCGCTCAGTGCACCAACGAAACCCAGTGCAATGCGGCGGGCCTGTGCGACGACGCCCTCGAACTCGCCAACCCGTACTACACCTCCGTAGACTTCCAGCCCATGTACGCCCCACACCACACTCCCCCGCACCTCGGTCTCACTCCCTAACGTTTGGGTTTTGGGTTTGGGTTTGGGTTTGGGTTTTTGGTTTGGTGGAATGCAGCGACGGCGTGTGCGTGTACCCGTTCAAGCTGATTAACGATCAATACGGGGTCGTGCCGTCGTGCCCCACCTACACGCAAAAGGGCAACATCGGCTGCTTGGACTACTACATCGCCTCCGAAGCCGTACTTCAACCCACTCACCACAAACAATCGCACTCAACCACCACCGCACACGCACGCATATCATCTCACACAGCGGCTGCACGCGCAGGAATGTCTGGCACGACAGCTGGACTACGGGGAGCCCAGGTGGGTACGGCCGGCCGCCAATCGGAGCGAGTGCGAGGCCTACGGCGAGGGCTGCCTGGAGCCGCGCTACACCTACCTCCAGGGCGCGGTCGGCCTCCCCGGCCAGGACTTCCTCTCGCCCAAGAACGCATCCGAGTGCCAGGCGGTCGGCGGCACCGCGGTCCCCTACTACCGCTGGCGCCAAGGCCAATGGTGCGTGCGTGTGCGGTGTGTGCGGTGTGGGTGTGTGCGGCGTGAGTGTGCGGTTTGCTGATGTGGTGTTGTTGTTGGTTGAGGGCAGGTTTGAGGGTGGGCGCTGGCAGGAGTTGAGCTGGCAGGCGAGGGCGTGGAAGGAGATGAACAAGGCCGTGGAGCCCTACTTCTCCACCTTCAATCAGATGAACCAGCACACCGCGGCCCACTATTCCGACCTCGCCATCCTCGAGAAGTCCGACCAGGCCTGCCGGTTCGTTTCTCTTTTGTTTTGTTTTCCGTTTTATCTTTATTTGGTTTTTATTTCATCTTATTTTTTATTTGACTATATGTGCCACAGTTACAATCGCTTGCTTGACACCTACGATCGGGTGGCTTGTTCGTGCGTTGATGGCTCGGATGGCGAGGTACCAGCTCCCAACTTCAACAAAGCTCACACGATCATGTTCTAACATCGTCGTTGCTGTTGATGATGCCAGGGCACATGTGTGGACTCGAGCAGGATTTCTTCGGGCGCCGCGCGAACCTGCTCCGGCACTGCGTTCGAACTCACCGTGCGTTCCACCACCACCCAGTCGGACTGATACATGCTGTCAACCAATATGTTTGGAGAAATATTCACACAGATTCCGGGCACGGCGAGCATCGCGTGGGACGATACACTCCAGCTGTCGCCGGACTGTGTGGACCTCACCACCTACTCGGTGCCCGCCGCCCAGCTCTTCAAGGAGGAGGAGACCACCTTCGTGGCCAACATCTTCGTCAAGACCATCACCAACAATGCCGAGGGCTATGAATTCGAGGTATGTGCACTGCGTCGGTGTGATTCACATGAGTGCATCCACTGTTTGCTCATTTCACTTTGTTTCCGCCAATCACAGAACTCGCACGACGTCGTGGTGGGTCAACTGATCGGCGACGGCCTGTTCATTCAACTTGAGGCAGACGGCGAGCAGGCCAAGATCACCTCGCCCAACGCTGTATGGCGCCCAATCTCATGAGACGACACGACACACGACACACGACACACGACACACGACACGCGACACGCACGACACGACACACGACGACACACTCGCTAAACCTACCGCACGCAGGGCAATGTGCGGATCTGTCTGTACCGCCGCGAGGACATTGAGCTCAACTCGAACTTTGGAGTGTACGACTTTGCGCTGAGCGACGCCGGCGATCTCTCGCGGTGGGCCCCGCTCGGCGTGGCCATCACCCTGGCGGACGGCGGCCGCGCCCTCTGCGGCGTCCTGCCCTACCCGCTGCCGGCCACCTTCCCCACCTACTTCCCCATCCAACGGTACAACACAACACCGCACACGCCTACATGTCATCAGACACGCACTCAACACGTGTGTGCTGTATGTGCGTGTGTGTCGCGTGTGTCGTGTTGCGTGCGTTGTGTGTGTTTGTAGGATCGACGATTGGGAGGGCAAGACGTTCATTGAGTCGCAGAGCGATGCTACGGTCGGCATGTTCTACCTCGCGGTGGCCCTCTACGCCCTCCTGTTGATTCCCAACACGCTGGCCATCGTCAACCAGATCTTCCTCTTCATCAAAGTAGTACGTCTCCTCTGCGCTCAGACATTCATCGCATGGGGGTAGTGTAGTGTAGTGTAGTGTAGTGCAGTGCAGTGCAGTGCAGTGCAGTGCAGTGTCGTGTAGTGTAGTGTGCGCCACCCAGTGAAAATGTTAACACAATGACCAATCAGGAATGGCCCGACGCGGGCGACAAGAACGTGTCCTCTTTCTTGTGGACCTTCTTTTCGATGGGCCGCATCATCCACACGTGCATCGAAGCGATCCTCATCCGTACGCCATCCTCCTCTGTAACTCAAGTTGCCAATCCTCATCAACCAAAACCAACAATACGATTGTAGTGCGGGTGATTTACTTTGCAATGCTGCCGACGGGTGTGTTGAACGACACCAACGTGGTGGTCTACATCATCCTGGGCGATCTGCCGGTCTACCTGTTCCTCTCCATCTACACCCTCCTCCTCTTTTTCTGGTACGGCTGCACAGCAACTCAAGTTGAGTCTTGTCCTTCATGTTGGTGGTTGGTTAACTCTCTTTTTGCTATTGGTGGCGATGACAGGGTGGAGCTGGTGCATTGGACTCTGAAGAAGGGCGGACCCACCATGCTCAAGCGCATGAAGATCATGTTCGCCCTGGTCAACGCCTTCATCTACCTATTCCTCATCGTGCTCATCATCATCTTCATCTCGCTCCAGGCCAGCACCTCTTCAACCGACGTACGTTCATTTTTTAAATTTCTTTTTATTCCACATCTCTATATATATACTAATATTATGGAAAAACTTTGTTGCAGACATCGTGTTCTACGTCGTATTTCATTGATGGAGGAGATCCCAATTCGGACCTAAAAGATGCCCGCAAGGCATTGGCCATCCTCTACCAATCGGTGATCATCTTCATCGCCCTGTGCCTGGCCTTGGCCTTCCTCGTCTACGGGTCGGTCGTGATCTGGATGCTCGCCCACGTCAAGGCCATGAGCGAAAAGCTCGCCAAGCTCAAGCGCAACAAGATGATCAAAGTACCACACCACACGACACACGCAACACGACACACACATGCTGATGTCGTCATGGCCCATGTGGCGTGTGTCGTGTGACACAGTTTTCGGTGGTGCTGGTGATCTGCACGGTGGCGCTGCTGGGCATGTGCGCCTTCCTGCTCTACGGCACGATCGACCAGAACGTGAACGCCATCGGCGCGATCGTGTTCGTGATCGTGGTGGAGATCACGCCGCTCCTGCTGCTCATCTTCACCGTCTACGCCAAGCGGACCAACGTGTTCTCCTTCTGGTACTCGACGGCCCGCGGCCGCCTGTCGCGCGCCACCACCTCCGCCGGGTCATCGTCGCCCTCGGCCCAGTCATCATCCGCCATCGACCAGTCCTCGGTCGAGATGTCCTCCTCCGTCCGATCCCTCTGATCACGATTTTTTTTTACGCCTTTGCTAAACCAAAATACAAATTATTGTTTTTTAAGTTTTGGCGCGAGATGGCCACTTCAGCGAAGACAACGAACATTCCACAACTTTCTTGGAATTTGAAGGTAGCGGGAGATAAATAAACAAAAATTGCCGGCAGTGTCGTTTGTTATGGCGGAGGTGATGCCAGAGCTGCTGGCCCTGGTCTTCAGCCACGTTGACCCTCTCACCCAGCCCTGCTGTCGCGCTGTGTGCCGCCGATGGAACTCCAGCTACGCCCTCTCCCGCGTCAAGTTGGGTCCCGACTCTGACACCCCGCGGGAGCAGTCCCACGCCACCACATTGACACCGGCTGGCCACCCTCTCGACCAGCGGTTCTGCGCGCAGTTGGCCGGCGAGGGCCGGCTCAGCGTGCTCGAGTGGGCCCGCGCCAACGGCGCGCCGTGGGACCCGACGACCTGTGCGGCGGCGGCCAGGCGCGGCGACCTCGCGTTGCTCCAGCACCTGCGGCGGCGCGCCACCAACGACAACGACCACGACCAGAAGGAGGAGGAGGCCTGTCCGTGGGACGCGTCGACCACGTCGGCCGCGGCCAGGGCGGGCCATCTCGACGTGCTCGAGTGGGCACTGGCCCACGGGTGTCCCATCGCCACGTCCACCATCTGCAACAAGGCCGCGGCGGGCGGCCAACTGGCGATGCTCCAGCACCTGCGCGTCCTCGATTGCGCGTGGTCCGTGTCGACCTGCGCCCGAGCGGCGCAGGGCGGGCACCTCGAGGTCCTGCAGTGGACCCGCGCCGGCGGTTGTCCGTGGGACCCGACCACGTGTGCGTTGGCGGCCGAGGGCGGCCACCTCGAGACTCTCCGCTGGGCGCGCGACAACGGGTGTCTGTGGGACCGCCGCGTCTGCATGTTGGCGGCCAAGGGCGGCCACCTCGAGGTGCTCCAGTGGGCGCGGGCCAACGGTGCGCCGTGGGACGAGTGGGTGCCGGCGCTGGCGGCCGGCGGGGGCCATATGGCAGTGCTCGAGTGGGCGCGGGCCAACGGCGCGCCGTGGGACGGGCGAACCTGTTTGACCGCGGCCCAGGGGGGCCACCTTGCGGTGCTCGAGTGGGCGCGGGCCAACGGCTGCCAGTGGGACGAGCGGACCTGCGCCGCCGCGGCTGAGGGCGGCCAGCTCGAGGCCCTCCAGTGGGCGACCGCCAACGGCTGCCCGTGGGGCAACCACACGTGGGCCAGCATCGTGCTGCGCGGCGGCGCCGATATGCTGCGGTGGGCGCGCGAACACGGCGGCTGGCCGTGGGACGTCCGGGCATCGCGCGCGGCGGCGAGTCGGGGCGATCTGGGCCTGCTGCAGGCCGCCTGCACCGAGAACGGGCCGTGGGACGAAGAGACGTGTTCGGCGACGGCGACCGGAGGGCATCTGGCGGTGGTCCAGTGGCTGCGGGCCAAGGGCTGCCCGTGGGACGCGCGGACGTGCACCTACGCCGCGCTGCACGGCCACCTGGAGGTCGTGAAGTGGGCTCGCGCCAACGGCTGTCCGTGGCAGGCCAGCACCATCCGGATGGCCAGACGGCGCAGGGCGGTGCTGCAGTGGGCCGCTGAGCACGGGTTAACTCTAGATTGATTGGTTGAGTCCGTTGTAGTTGAATCTGAACGGAATGTTTTACACTATGTACTTTTTCTGGTTGGGTGCACTACGACTGTTGTGGCTGTTGCGGGCTCTGGTCAGAATGCACATCACAACTGCACGCACGCACCACTCACGGCACAGAATTGGGCTTACCTGAGGCAAGGCCATGATGGGCTTGAAGTGCTTCTCGATGCCGTCGAGGTGGGCGAGGCCCACAACGCCGACGACAACCTTGCCGGGGCACCGCCGCAGGTTGGCGGCCATGACCACGTCCCGCTCTGTCAACATCACGTTCACCACCTCGGGGTAGGCCTGTTTCATCACCTGCACGAACCGGCGGACCAGCTTCCTGTTCTTCAGCTTCTCCACCATTTCCTACATACGCACATGCACCCCCTCGTGAGTGGCATGCAGCAGATTGTCGTGTGTGTGTGGGTGTGTGTGGGTGTGTGTCGTGTGTGTGTCGTGTGTGTCGTGTGCGGCGAAGCACCTCAATGGAGTTGGCTTGTATTTGCTGGAAGAGGCTCTGCATCTGTTGATTGTGGGCCGCGTCGCTGTTGATCCGCATCAGCCTGTCCAACGAGAATACGCTCGACAACCGTTGAAATGTTTTCTGTGTTGTACACGAGAACCGTGTGCATGGCCACCAGAAGCTTCTTGTTAGAGCTCGCGACGCAATCTGAAGAGAGAGATGAGCAGAGTGAGTGAGGCGGAACGACGTACGCTGGACTCCTGATCGCCGTAGACCACGGGGATCTTCAACTTCTTGGCCTCGTTCATGGCCACCTTGAACTCCAAGCCCGGCACGAACCCGAGCAACTTGAACACATTGTAAAACGACTGCAGGTGGTGTGGGGTTAAGGCCTGTGGGTCGGCGCTCACGCGTCACGAGAGCAAGCGCAGTGGGTAGAAGGTTGCACCCGCAAGCTGGCCTCGAGGAATGGGGCGCCGAAGCCGGCGAAAGGTCCTGTGCCGTCGCGTCGAGCCAAGGTGAGGCGATGACGACGCCTTTAACGAGAAGAAGAGTGGCTCGGTACCAGCAAAGATGCGAGAGACCTGGGCAGAGAGCTGCTTGAAGGGATCTTGGCCATCCTCTTCCTGCATCCGTCGCGCTCGTCCCTCACACAACTCCACCTGCATTTATTAATCAATAATACATCTAAAGTAAATGAATAATGGATGGATGAAGGAGGGGAGGCATGGCACCATGACAGAGTCTGGACGCACGCGTTGCATAATCTGCAGCACCTGGTCGGCACTGCGTTTGGAGATGTGGGCAGTGCCGATGAGCCAGTACTCGCGACCGCTGCCGGTGTCGCGCATGTACAGCACCGTGTCGCCCTCCGCCCCCTCGGTCACATGCCCGTACACCGGCGCCCCTCCGCTGCCCGCTGATGTGGCCAGCCATCGTTGCTGTTGCAGCAGCGACGTTGAAGATGCGCGCGTAGTGGCTGCTACTCGCCGCGCGAAGATTTGAGAAGGAAGATGAGCACCATTTGCCCGTGCATGCCCTCCAACATAAGCCAGAGCACTTCTCCTCATGATGGATGAATTCTATCGTCTCTGTGCCATTGTCAGCAGATGAATGAACATTGTTTAGGCTTGCACACCGAAGCAGCCATCTTAAGATCTCGTCGCAACGGCCCAAAATCTGTTCCTAGCGGATCGGTAAGAACACGAGAAGGAAGCGAGATGGACGTGGTGGGGAAGGTGGGGGCGTCGGTCGGGTTGGGCTTCACGCTCATCTTCAATGCCTTCCCGTCCCTCCCCTTTCTCCCGCTCGGCCGCACGACCCCTGCCCTCCTCGCCGCCGCTTGGATGGTACCCCTCCTTTTTTCTTTTCTCCTTTTCTTAATTTCACGTGCAATTAATCGATCATTGACATTTCCTGCCTTGCGCCTCAGTCATCTGTACATGGTTTGAACGTAATAAACCATTCGCTTAGCAGGGCTTTATCTTAAGGGGTGATTTAGACAAAATTGTGAATTACATTTCATTCTGTATCAATTCTGGCTGAACCAGATAACCTTCTGTCTTGTGTTCGTGTGCCAAGGTGGCCACGGGTCTCACTGGTGCGGAAGAGGCCTACCGCGACATAGATTACAACACACTGGCCTTCCTCTTCGGGATGATGGCTCTCAAGTGCCTCCTAGCCAAGCACAAGTACTCCCGTCTTTTATTGTGGGCCGGCTGTGTGCGGTGGGTGGTGCGTGTGGCTCAGCGTCGTGATGGTGCGGTGGGGTACAGATTCGCAATATACCTGCGACGATTGCTGCTCTGGGGTCGGCCGTCTTGGCGAGCGCTGTTGGTGCGGGTGGGCTGCTTATCTGCCGTGCTCGCCCCGCTCATCACCAATGACGCCACTTGCGTCTTTCTCACACCCATCGTCGAAGAGATCGCCATCAGGTCCTCTCTCTCTCTCTCTCTTCACTCTCGTCATTCCGTGTGGGTTAACATTCCAAGCATGACGTAGACTCACCGACAACCCGCAATCCTTCGTTCATGTCCCACAGCTTCAAGTACCCGATGCTGCCGCTGATGCTGGCCATCTGCACGTGTGCCAACATCGGTTCGTCTGTGTCCATGGACTCCCTGACACGATGAGAATGATGGGAGGTGGGGCTTTGTCTCACCACCCGTGTACGTGTGGCTTCTCTCGGTGTGTTTCCTTTTTGAAAACACGGCAGGCAGCGCGGCCACCATTACGGGCAACCCGCAGAACGTGCTGATCGGCTCCTACGGCAACCTCTCGTACTGGAAGTTCGTCGTCGCAGGTATCACTCCCACGTCTCCCTCACAGTGCATTCACCATTGTGACGCCTGATCGTGTCGTGTCGTTGGTCGTGTCGTATTTGTCATGTCGTGTCGTGTCGTGTCATCGTGTCGTGTGTGTCATGTGCGTAGTGGGTCCGGCGGCGTTGGCGGGTACCGTTGTGAACGTGGCGCTGCTGTGGCTTTACGGGTACGTGGGCCTCTTTCGAAGGATCAGATCATCGGCCATCGGAAGCGGAACTCGATCGACTACGACGACTACGACGACAGCGACGATGAGAAACAGGGCGTAAGTGAGAGCACTTGGCTCAAGGAGGAGGCTCAGGGCAATCAAAGTACATCATCATCATCATCATCATCATCATCATCATCATCATCATCATCCACCCAGCAGGCACACATTGGTTGCTCACGCACACATGCATACACGCACAGCCAACCAGATGCAGCATGTAGAGCAGAGCGAGTATTACAGCGACACCGACGTCGACGAAGCGTTCGAAGACAGGGTGGGCGCCATTGGTGATGGCAAGCAGGAGGCCGCGGTAGGCTCGGCATCGCCCTCTCCTTCTCGCTCGTGGTCATGATGATCCTCTTCCTCCTGGGTACAACGCCACCGCGCCACCGCACACCACCGCGCCACCGCACCTGCGCAATGACTGACTGGAATCGGATGGTGAAGGGTGCAATGTGGGCTGGAGTACGGCGGGCGTGGCCCTCGTCGCGATGGCCATCGAGGGAATCGTCACTCAGACTTCGCCCAGCTGGGTCTTCAAAGAGGTGAGTAATTCACTCCGCTTCACGGGCCTCTTAACTCTACAGGCACCAACCATTCGCGTTTATGTGCGTGTGTCGTGCGTGTCGTGTGCGTGCGTGCGTGTCGTGTGTGTCGCGTGTGTCGTGTTACAGGTGGACTGGAACCTCATAGGATGGTTCGCGGGGACGTTCATCGTGATGGTGACCTTTGGCAAGACCGAGATCACGGCCCAGCTGTGGTCGGGCTTCATCGGCGCCGACGCCGACTTCACGGCCATCGGGCCGCTGCTGAAACTCACCGTCGCCGTGCTCATCCTCTCCAACATCGTCAGCAACGTGCCCCTCATCCTCCTCATGGCACCCGACATCCTCGCCATGTCCGACCCTCACGAACAAGTACGCGTGTCGTGTCGTGTCGTTGCGTGTGCCGGGCGCTGACTGTGGGCCACGACGTGCGGTACGTTCAGGAGTACGTGTGGGTGGTGGTGGCGTGGGTGAGTACGGTGGCGGGCAACCTCACGCTGCTGGGGTCGGCGGCCAACATCATCGTGGCGGAGCTCAACACGACGCGGCACCTCACGTTCCTCCAGTACCTCAAGTTCGGCTTCCCCACCACGCTCCTCGTCGTCGCCCTCGGCCTCGTCATCCTCCAGAGCACCTCTGCCGTCCTCTGATTCTCTCCCCGCATGTTTTTAGTTATTATTGTTTTTGATTAGCGGCAGTTGTGGGATCACTCTCTTACAGCAACAACACTCCCTCTCCGCTGATGAAAATCTTGTCCACTTATTCGCGAACAACAACTCCGAAAGCACCGGACCTTGTTTTTTCTTTTCTACACCCCACCACAAGCTCTTACCGCTGACGATGAAGAAGACCGACACCCCCACCGTGGA
Organism: Acanthamoeba castellanii str. Neff; assembly: GCF_000313135.1. Classification (NCBI taxonomy): domain Eukaryota; phylum Discosea; order Longamoebia; family Acanthamoebidae; genus Acanthamoeba; species Acanthamoeba castellanii. Next base: position 255,427 of record NW_004457268.1, on the reverse strand, counting down.
AGAGACCAACGACCTCCTGACCCACTCCTCGGAAGCCAGCGGCGAAGGTGAGACGCAGGAGTCGTGGGATCTGTTGAGCGGACTGCCGGACCTTGCCCTGCGCCGCCTCCTGGACTACCTCACCCCTCAACACGGTTTCCTCTCCGGCACCGCCCCATCAGCCCCGCCGCCGCACGGCTTCCGCACGGGTGCGTCGCTAGCTTTTACTGTTTTCAATATTAGCAAGAAAAGTTGCACTTGATGTTGCATGGCTGACACCTCCGACATTTGACGTTGCATATGTGCAGCTGCTCGTGCGGCTGGTGAAGTGGTGGAAGCAGCGCAAGTGCCGTCGGTGTGCCGCGTGCGTGCTCGTCACGCGCCTTTCCTCAAGGAGGACGAGTACACGGGCGGCTCCGAAACCGAGAACGAGCGGCAGCGTGAAAGCGAAGAAGAGCGGAGCGAAGAAGAAGAAACACGATTCATGCTCACCCTCCCGTATAGCCTCGGCCTCCCGACTTTTCGACAGCACGACACTCACACACTCCCGACCGCACACACTCACAACCGTCCTCGCGCGCGAGCACACACAGGTTTGATGGCGACGAGCGCGCTGGCTCGATCAGGGACCTTCTGGCGCTCCGGCTCACGTGTCGCCGCATGCAGAGCGCGGTCGATGCCGCGGTGCAGCTGCCCATGGATGTGCTGTGGAAGGTCGACCAGTGTCTCCAGGCCCAGTTTCCTGAACCGCCCCTGGCGGACTTGATCACTGACACGCCCCGCGGCCGCGAGCGTGCGGTCGAGAGCTTGTCAACAGGCCGCGCGAACGCGCACTTGCACCAGCTCAGGTGTGTGGCGTGTGTTGTGTGTCGTGTGCTGTGTGCGGTCGGCATTCGGAGCTAAACCATGTTGCTTCGGATTGTGAATGACATTCAGGCTGAAGGAGGTGCTGGCCTACGTATGCGACGAATGGGAGCTTCCAGCGGGGAAGAAGGCCGAGATCGATGCAGTGCTCGACCTGGCGGAAGAGGAGCCGAAGGAGGAGCACCAGCGTGCGCGTCTGCGCCTAGAGCACTTCGAGCACGCGAGCGCCTTCTTCGGCGAGCAGGCCGGCCTGCACACCGAATCCGTCCTGTCACTCTCCCTGCCTGGCAAGCCTCAAGGTACTGCTTCGCTTTCCTTTCGCTTTCGCTTTCGCTTTCGCTTTCGTTGTTGACACTGTTTGGGTTCCCCCAGAGGTGGTGCAGCTCTTTCTGTACGTCGCCGGAGCTGAGTCCGTCGAGGATCCAGCCAGCTGCCAGTGGGACGCGAGGCCGTCCGGGTGGGGGCAGGTTGTTGGGCTGAGCCTCGGCACCCGCTCGCTCGAGTGGATCCGTCTGCTAGGCCTTGAGCCCCCCCAGCAGAAGAAGAACACCAAGGCTGACGACCGGCTCAACTTGGAGCTGACCTGCTCTGTGGGTGGGCAGCGGTGCGTGATCGAAGACGACACGCTCCTCAAGCTGTGGTCGGCGCTCGGGTTCGGCGAGACAGTGGCGAGCGAGAGCAGAAGCGGCGAAGCCGACCGGTGGAGCACCAAGAAGGTGCTCGAGCGGAGGGCGAATGACTCGAAGAAGAAGGAGGAAAACGAGACGAAGTGGTCGGTGTGCGAGGTGCTGGTGCTGCTCTACGCGTGTCTGGGCCTGGCCTGGAAGCCCGACGTGGAGCGCACCTTCGAGGAAGCTGCATCGGACAACTCGGACGACGAGATGAACGACGACGAAGACATTGAGTTCCTGGTAGCCCGGAAGGCCGCCGTCTTGAGCGCTGTGCTTCGCAACCACAGGCTCGAGACACCGCCAGTACTTGAGCTCCTCCGGAATACGGACGCCTACTTTGCCACTGCCGTTCAGAATCAGGAGTATTGCGAGGTACATCACATCGTGTGACATGTCGTGCGTATGTCGTGTACTGCTGTGTCGTGCATTGTGGGGAGCTCTGAGTGGTGTGGCTGTTTGGCTTCTCGGTGTCAGGGGTCGCTGGTTGCCAAGTGTCGGAGGTGGGAGTTCGTGACGCGGGCCATCCGCCGCTTCTTCGGCCAGCGGAGGCTCGCCATGCTGCCCGCTGCCCTCAAGACGGCCCTCAATTTGGAAGCCGACCACGGTATCGACCTTCGCCCAGCCGATGGCTCTCATGTGCGTTGTCTTCCCGCCCTTTTGGTTTCGTTCTCATACGAGTCGCCTGTAACAAATCAATTCCTACATACTCACAAGTTGTTGGGTGGAATGACAGCTGTTCGATCGGATCTCGTTCATCAGCGGCAGCGAGTTCGGCTTCCGGTTGCCGTGTGCACGCGACAAGCAGATGGACAGCTTCAGCGTGAGGTTCCTCGTCCGCGTGGGGTCTGGCGGTGACTGCCTCGTCTTCCACTGCGACGAGCGCACTGGATTCGGCCGAGGGCTCAAGCGGCTCGCAGTCGACGTCGTCGGTTCCAAACTCCAGGAGAAAATCGCCGACAAACTGGGCAGGAATCCCTATTCCGACTCCGACTCCGACTCCGACGCCCAGTCTCAGTCCCATCCGGATTCCGACTCCCCCGAGACCCACCTCAACCACCACCACGAGCTGTACCGCGTGGTGGGGGTTGGCCAAGTGGAGGTCTCCGACACCGGGCGGAGCCTGCTCCAGGTCGTGGGCCAGCTGCTGGAGCTGCCGCCGTCCGACGGCACCACGAAAGAACAGGACCACCACCATCATCCGGAGTGCGCTGGCGGCACCGAGTGCTCAGAATATGAGCTCGAGGTGCAGACTCTGCTGACGCTGATCAGTGCCGTGCTACAGAGCGACTCCTTCCCTGTCACAGCCGAGGAAGTAGAAGAGAGCGGCAAAAAAGAGGGGAAAAGAAAAGCAGAAGCAGAGGAAGGAACGCCTGGAGCTGGAGCTGGCCCAGCGGCTGATTACCCATATGTCAATTTAATCAAATATGTGATTTATTTGTTGATCGGCAAAGATTTCCTTCTTTCCTTTACAATTTTTTAAAGGAAAACAGGAAAATCACAAAATTGAAAAAAATCGATAATATTATTACTAATGAGCCTGTTTGAGCTGGTCAAGGGCAAGGTCGCCCAGGCGTGCGGCCGCGGCAAGAAGCCCAACAAGGAAGCCAACACATTCGAAGATGCCAGTCGCTACGGCTTTATAGTATGCCTCTCCCCCTTTTTCGCTTCTTCCGCTTTGGCTCCTCACCGCCCCCTTCCCCATAGTGCAATTGGTGCTCGGGGCGCATCGTGCCTCCTTCCCCGCGATATCACTGGTTCGTTTCATTTTTTTATTTTTGATAGAATTTATCATTTATTAAAGTCATTTTTTTATATGAAATTGTTGGTGCAGTTGGGAATGTGCGGGGTATGATCTGTGTGAAAGCTGCTACGCCGCTCGCGGACCCACGCACGACGGTCATCCAATGCACCTTGAGGTACCGCACGCACTTGCCGCCGCACGCACGCGGGCAATCGCTCAGTGGCTTCGCAGACGCTACACAGGATTCAGCTGAGGGAGCTCATTAAGGCGCCACACGTGGCCGACACCATCAACAACGCCTTCACCCACTACGCCTCCCGCCCGTATCTCGGCGTTAAACGAACGCGTCAATCATCGTCGTCGTCTTCTTCATCATCGCCTTCATCATCATCATCATCATCATCACCTTCGTTGTCTTCTCGTGGCGCTGCCTCCTACCACTACTTCACCTATGGCGAGATTCACGATCGGGTGCGGGACTTCAGTCGCGGCCTGCGGCAAGTCATGGAGGCCGAGCTGGGCGTACGCCACTTGTTGTCGACCGCCGGCGGCGATGCCACGTCACCCAAAGAAAACGAAGACAAGAAACAAAAAACGAAGAAAGCGAAAGTGAAAGAGAAGAAGAGCGAGAAAGCGAAAGCGAAGACGAAGGGCGGTAAGGAGAAGGGAGAAGAGAAGGATGAGGCGGAAGAGGCGATCGACGGGGAAGGCGAGCAGCCCGCGATCGGGTTGTGTTCCCTGAATCGTATGGAGTGGATCGTGGCCGACTTCGCGACGCTCTTCCTGGGCTACGTGACCGTGCCCCTTCACGTCCCCTTTGAGTCCTCTCAAAAGGTGCGCGTGCGCACGCACACACACACACGCACACACAGCACACGCGCGTTGTGTGCGCTGACATTCGCGAGCCTGTATCAACAGGAGTACATCATCAACAACGCCAACATTTCTGTGCTGGTGGTCGGCGGCCCACGCGCGCACAGGAGCGACGATGACGAAGGCGATGATGACAGCCGATTCGAGGTGCTGCACGAAATGCTGGAGCTAAGTGCTACTTGTCCCTCGCTCAAGCTCATCGTCTCCATGGAGGACCCCACCACCGACCACCTCGAAAGAGCCAAATCCCTTGTATACAGAGCACATGATACACTCGACATACACACACGACACGACACGACACACACGACACGCACACCAGCTCATCCCAATGGCTGGGTGCCATGTCGTACGCAGGGCCTGCGACTGCTCTCCTTCGCGGAGCTGGAGCGATCGGGCGCCAATCTACGCCGCAGCGAGCGCGAGTTTCGGCTGGTGCGCCGGAAGCCGGCCGATCTTTACACGCTCATGTACACCAGCGGCAGCACCGGGGTAAGAGGCCCGTCTTGTGCGCCGTAGTGTTGTGTGTAGTGTTGCCGTGTGTCGTGTCAACTGACCACTATGTGACAGAGACCCAAGGGTGTGATGATTTCCTACGCGGGCTGGAACTCGATGCTCACCAAAGGCACCATCTCCCACGATCCACTCGGTACGAACTACACGACACACGACATGATACGACACCACACGCACGACACACGCACGACGAATGAGTTTGACGTGCTCGTGTAATGTGGATTGGACTATATAGTGGTGTTCTCGTTCTCGCCGATGGCGCACATGTTCGACCGAAAGAACGTGGCCTTCACGCTGGTCCAAGGCGGCCGGGTCGGCATCTTCGAGAGCGACATGTCCCGCATTTTCGATGGTACATATGTCATTTAAATGTCGACATATTCGCATGGTTACCATGTGCCATATATGTGTGCGTGTATGCGTGTGCGACGTATGTGGTGTGCGGCGTGTGCAGATATTTTGCTGGTGCGGCCGACCATGTTCGCATCGACCCCGCGGTTGTGGAACATCCTCTACAGCCGCTACCAGGAGGAGCTCGCGGCGGAGCGGAAGCGCAAGGAGGCCGAGCTCGGCGGCGGCGAGCCTCGCGAGCTGACTGCCGACGAACTCAAGGCCATCGAATTGCCTCTCCTCGACAAATACGAGAAGACGCTCGGTGGTACGCACACGACCAAAGAGACACACGCACGACACGACACGCATAGCACACGACACACCTGTGCGGAGCACTGATCGAGGGAGAGCAGGCAGGGTGGCGTATGTGGTGTCTGGAGGCGCGCCCACGGCACCAGCGGTGCTGAGGTTCATCCAGCGGTGCTTCCACCGCTCCATGGTCTCGGATGGCTACGGCTCAACGGAGGTGACGTGAACGCACGACACACACGACACGCACGACACGCACAGACTAAGAAGGAGCGGGGGAGGGACAGGTGGGTGCCATTTCGCACGACCACCGCGTGTCGAACGCCGCGGAGGTCAAACTCGTGGACGTGCCCGAAATGGGCTACTTCGCCACCGACAAGCCCTTCCCCAGGTATTCCCTCCTCGGCTTCGTTTTCGTTTTCGTTCTTTTGTTGTTGTAGAAATATAATTACAAAATATATCAACATATTTATATCCGAGACTAATTTAGTGTGTGTTCGGTATGCAGGGGTGAGATCTATGTGCGGACGAAAACGATGGCCCAGGGCTACTACAAGGACCCCGATGCCACGTCAGCCGCCTTCACCGACGACGGCTGGTTCCGGACGGTACCTACCACCTATCTAGAATGGAATTCCAACAACGCAAACACACAACAAGCTTGTCACACGTCGCTCACAATGCGCCTCCCACTACAGGGCGACATCGGCGAGATGAATGGAACGCGCATCACCGTGATTGATCGCAAGAAAAACATCTTCAAGCTCGCCCAAGGTGTGCCTTCCTTCCTTCCTTTCGGTGTGTCGTGTGCGTGTCGTGTGTGTCATGTGTGGTCACGTCACCTTTGTCGTTGTTGGGTGTTCTGACTGAGCGGAGATGAATGGGGTGTGCGGTCCAACGACAAACGCAGGCGAATTCGTGGCGCCGGAGAAGCTGGAGTGCATCTACCAGGAGTGCGCCATCGTCGACCAGGTCTTCGTCTACGGCACCCCGCTGAAGGAGTACCTCACCGCTGTCGTCGTACGTCGCAGCCACCTCCCTCCCTCTGACACAACATGGCGACGCGCGCGTTGGTTGGTTGGTTGCTTAAACTTTTATTTCATTTTCCGCGCATGCCCATAGGTGCCCAACTTCCCGCTGGTGCGAGCGTGGGCGCAGAGCAAAGCGGACGCCTCGCTGGACGCGGCGCTCGACGACCCTCCCGCTCTATGCGCACATCCCGCCGTCAAACGGTTCGCAAGACACACACCGCACACACGACACACAGCACACACGACACACACTCATATATGCAATGCTGACATGGCAACTGCAATCGGGAAAGGTATGTGGTGCACGAGTTGTACCGAATCGGGGCCAAGGCGGGAATCCAGTCGTTCGAGTTCGTGCGAGGCGTCCACCTCGAGACGGAGCAGTTCACCATCGACAACGGACTCCTCACGGGTTTCCTTCCCTCGCCTGCCCACATTTTTTGCATTCCACGCACTCATCGCCTATCTATGTGTGTGTCGTGTCGCGTCGTGTGGTGCGTGTGTCATGTGCGTCGTGTCGTGTCGTGTGTCGTGTGTCGTGTGTGTTGTGTCGCTTCATGTCGTGTGTCGTGTGTTTCGTGTGTTTCGTGTGGTGCGTGTCCAACCATGCAGGACCGCAGAAGCTGAAGCGGCAGGCGCTGAACGACAAGTACGCCTCCATCATGGACCAGCTCTACGACGAGTTGGACGATCCCATCGTCATGCAACAGACCTTGCTCTCCATGCTCGGTACTCTCTATTCCATGTATCGTGTCGTGTCTTGTGTCGTGTGTGTCGTGTCGTGGTGTCGTGTCGTGTTGCATGTGTCGTGTGCGTCGTGCATGTAGTGGAGTGTGTCGTGTCGTGTCGTGGCGTGTGAGGTGCCGCGTGCTGAGGCAATAGAGACGTTGCAGGGGACATGACAGAGAATGCGGAAAAGCTGACGCAAGAGGGCAAGGCGCTCACGCTGCGCAACCTGGGCATGGACTCCCTCACCGCAGTCCGCCTGGTCTCTCAGCTCAAGGACCAGTACCAAGGTACTCAACCCCATCCGACACACACACACACACACACGACACACACCGCACACGCGCGCGCTGTCATTGCGCGACACTCACTCCGCGCCGTGTCGAATCCAGTGGAGATGAGCGTGCAGGCGCTGTTCCAAGAGAACCTGACCGTGGCCGACCTCGCCGAGATGATGACCAAGGGCGCCACTTCCGAAGCCCCGCCCGAACTCGCCGTCGATTGGGCCAAAGAATGCGCTCTCGGTACTGTACTGCGCGTGTGTCGTGTCGCGTGTCGTGTGTCGTGTGCGTGTCGTGTTCTGCTGACGTGGCAAGTCGTCGACAGACCCGGAGATCAGGCCTAGGGTGGGCTGGCCGCGGGCGAAGCGGAGTGGCCTGAGGCGGTCCTGCTGACTGGCGCGACGGGCTTCCTGGGCGTGTTTCTGCTGTTGGAGCTCCTCAAGCAGACCACGGCCACCATCCACTGCCTCGTACGCGGCGACGACCCACAGACCGCACGCGCACGATTGCTGCGCGTTCTCGAAGACGCCTTGCCCCCAGGTACGACACGACACGCACATAACACACACGCTGCACGACACGACATGACACTCACGGCACGCGCGCGTGTAGGCGAGGAGCGGGATGGTGATGAGTGGGACCGGGTGAAGGTGGTGTGCGGGGATCTGTCGCGCGAGCGTCTGGGGCTGGCCGAGGAGCAGTTCGCGGAGCTGGCCAGCGGCGTCGACGCCATCTACCACAACGGGGCCGTCGTCAACAGCGTGCTGCCCTACTCGGCCCTCAAGCAAGAAAACGTCGACAGCACCGAATGGTACGAATTCCCAACATTCAATAAAATAGAATAAATAAATAACAAAATAGAATTAAATATTAAATAGTGGAGAAGTCTTAGTATGAGCAATAAATATTATTATTTATATTTAATTTATATTTAATTGTCAAATGGGTAGGCTGCTGCGGATGGCGTGCATGAATGAGAGGAAGGCGGTGGCGTTTTACTACGTGTCCACCATCGGCGTCCTGTCCGCACCCGGGCCGATGGCACGCACGCTCCGCGAGGACGACCCCGTGCCCGACCTCTTCCTCGATAAGGTGACACACACGACACACACGACACGCACGACACACGCGACACACGCGACACACACGACACTCACCGCAACACGATGGGCAGGCGGGAGGGTACGCGCAGTCGAAGTGGGTGAGTGAGAACAAGGTGAGGGAGGCGCGCCGGCGCGGCCTCTACGCGCTGGTCTTCCGCCCTGGCCGCGTGTGGGCTCACTCCCAGACCGGCTACTCCAATCCCCACGACTTCCTGGTTCGTTGCACGCCAATTTCTTTTTGCTTTTCCTTGAATGTTCCCATGCAACACGCCAGGAATTTAACTGGTTTGTCGACAATAACAGGTGCTTGCCCTGAAGGGCATGCTGCAGCTGGGCAGCGCGCCCCAGGTGTCGCCCGACAATCGGCACAACCTGGCGCCGGTCGACTTTGTCAGCCGGGCAATCGTCCACATCTCCCTCGCCGCACGCCGCGACCACCTCACCACTCCGCCTCGCCAGCTTCTCTCCTCCCTCGTCTCTACCTCACTCGCCGCCGCTGCCGTATCGGCGTCGGCGTCGGCGTCGGCATCCGAGCCGTCGGAATCGGCGTTGCCGGCGTCAACGTCGGCGTCGGCGTCGGCGTCTGATGCGGAGGTGATTGCGGTCAACGTGATCAATCCGCTGCGGTCGCCGGCCGTGGCGGAGGTGATTGCGGCGCTGGTGGCCTGGGCCGGGGAGCGAGGCCAGCAGCGGGTGGCGGTGGTGCCCTACCACCAGTGGCTCGCCCGACTCGTCGCCGTGCCCGCCAACGCGGTCTACCCGCTGCGGCGGGTGTTCGAGGCCAGCGGCGACGATTTCCCGGCGTCGAATGTCGATACGTTCCACCACGCCAACCTCCTCCGCTACTGCGTCGGCTGTCCTGGTGGTGTTGAGTGCACGGCAACGCCCGGGCGCGACCCGGTGGTTGCACAGGAGGTAACAGTTGCAGGCCTGAACGCCACAGTATTCCCATTCCTGGCGGCCAAGGGCGTCTTTTGATTCGCCAACGAATAAAAGAAGATAAAAGCAGTTCACCAATCAGATAGGCGCCTTTTATGTGTAAAAAAGCAGTGGTTGGTCACTGCCGCCGCGGCACATGCTTCATCTCGAACCACTTTTCCTGGCCGTGCACCACACCACTCTCGGCCACCTCCTCAAAACCTGCGACGGGCGGGCGCGCAGCTGGTCAACTTGCGGTGTTCCAGCGAACGAGCACTGCCCAGTGTGCTTTGGGGGGTGGAATGGTACCGCAAGAGCCGTAGAAGGGCTTGAGGTTGGCCTTGCACAGGAGGAGCACCAGCTCGACGTTGGCCTGGTGGCTGGCGACGTGGTGCATGTATTCCTTCAGCATGCGCGTGCCCACCTTGTTCCCGCGGCACCGCTCGTCGACCACCACCGAGTGGATGCACAGAGTCGCTACACACATGACACACACACGGCACACAGTAAGCACAGGTCAGCACGTGTACACACGACACGCACACGCACACGCACACTGAAGCTAGACAAGAAGAAGACGACAACGTACAGCCCTCGGGCGTGTGTTGGGACATGGAACTGTGGGTGAGGGTCTGGCCCACGGCCAGAGTGCCGCACACGAACCCGACGACCTGCTCCTCGCCGTTCTTGTGAAAGAGAAAAGAGAAAAAGAAAAAGAAAGGTGGTGAGTTGGAGTGGAGGAAGGGAGTGGAACAAGCACCTGTGCGGTGGTGGCGCAGCGGAAGTAGGGTGCGGCGTGGGTGAGTCGGAACGCCAGCTTCTCCCTGGACGCCGCCTCGTCCTCCGGATAGGCTGTATGTACGCCATAAAGATCAATTAGATTTGTAAAATTAAATTGCAGATCCAAGAGAAGATGTCAATACACGCGGTCTCGAGGACGTCCAAGCGATCCAAGTCCGACAGCGAACACTGCCTGAAGTGTAACTTTAACTCCATCTTTACTTGGTGGAAATAAATAAACAGATAAAACAAAACACAAATAAACAAATAAATAGTAAATAAAAAAGAAATTACACTGAGGGCAGGAAGATAGGGCAGCCCAGACCGGCGAAGGCCTCGCGCAGCTCCGCGCCCAACTCAACGAACTTGTGCCCATCGTCGAACTCCTCGTACTTGGCCGTGCTGGCCCGGTAGAGCAGGTCGCCCACGGCCTCACGCAGCTCCCGCCACGTCGTGTACTTCTTCATCTTCATCATCTTCATCTCGTTCTCGTTCTTGTTCTTGTTCTTGTTCTTGTTTGCGTTGGCCGCCAGCGTGGCCTGGGCCAGCGAGCGCAGCAGGACCATGTTGCGCATCATCCAGGCCGCCTTGTAGAGCGAACACCGGGCCTCGGCCGATGAAAAGAAATTCTGGTGCAGAAAATCCTCGCGGACCAGGCGGGCGGCGTAGAGGGTCACCTGCTCGGGCTCGGTCAGGCCGTCGCGCCCGACCTGGGCCACGCGGGGGGCCAGGTCGGCCTCGGCCCGAAGCAGGTCCAGGCACGCCCGGCGCAGCTCGACAAAGTCGTCGGCGATGTGTCGACGGTAGTAGTTGTCGTGGTCTTCGCCGGTCAACGCGCCGAAGAACAGGTTTGACCGCGACTGGCGCCAGTCGATGGACATGAACGGGGTGGACCGGTCGGCGGCCCAGACGGTCTGGGCCACGGCCTTGGCCGCCTCCGTGATCGTGTCGACATCGGCCCAGGCCCCGCCGCCGGGTCTCGACAATCCTGAGTCCGCCGTGATCGCGACCAGCGTGATGGTGCCCTCGCGCGCTGGTGCGCCCGCGCACACGAACCGCCCGGCCCGCTCGTACATGGCGCCCAGCTGCCCCTCCAATTGCTGTCGACCGACGCCGTCGCGGTCCCAATGTCCCAGTTGAGGCTGTTGCTGCTGACGTGTACTGCTGCCAATCGCGTGCGACCACCGACAGAGCGAGTCGACGGTGAGCGCCACGTCGCAGCCCTGGTCGCGCAGGTACTCGGCGATGGCCAGGCCCGTGTGGACCGACGCCTCGCGCGCGGCGGGCGGCGCGTTGGCCGGGTTGGCCACAACAATCGTGCGCTTCATCACCGCTTCGTGCCGGCCCGACTGGGAGTCGAAGATGGTCATCTCGGGCAGCTCCATAAGGGTCTCGCCCAGGTCGTTCCCGCGCTGGCCGCACCCGACGTATACGCTCACGTCGGCCCGCGCGTGGCGGGCCATGGAGAAGGTCACGTTAGACGTGAACCACCGCACGCCGCCGGCCAGCGCTGCGGTGCCGCCCACGGCGCACGGGAAGAGGGCGTCGAGGCAGCGCAGGCCGGTCAAGAACGGGCGCTCGGGCCGACGGCGCGCCTCGGTCGGCCGGCGCCGGCGCACGGGCCACGTCTGCATCATCGTGTACTGGTGCCGCCGGGCATTAATGTCGACCACTTCGAGCACGACGTCGGTGACGGTGTAGGCGTCGGGCTGGGCCATGAAGGCGATGCGACCGCCGGGCGCGTCGGGCGGCAGCGCGATGCGGTGGGTGAAGAGCGCGTTCTCCTGCACGGTGGCGTAGAGGTCGCCGGCGGCGATGGCGTCGCCCACCCTAAAGTCGCCCGTCGGTTCGAACCACCACCTCAAGTCGCGGTTGAGCGCCGGCAGATTGAGGCCGCGCGGCACAAAGGCCCCAGTTGCTGGCGGCCCGGCCATCATCGGCGCGTTGTTGTTGTGGCTCGGGCTGCTGGTGGTCTCTGACGGCGTCGAGCGGGCGCTGGAGGCCATCGAACACGCTTCCGAGCAGGCCCGGGCCGAGCTCGACGAACAGCGGGCGGCCGGTGCGGGCGACGGGGTCGCCCACGGCGATGCCGGCGGTCTCCTCGAAGGCCTCGATGACGGCGACTGCGGCGCCGCCGTGGCGAGTCTTGTCGGTCTCGAGCTGTACGACCTCGCCCCAGATGCCCTGGCGGCCCACGCGCACCAGCTCGTCCAGCGCCACACCCACCAGGCCCTCGGCCCGGACCTCTGCCAACAAAAAAATTGTGGGCAAAAAAATAACTAAAAAGTAATATTTTATGATGAAAAAAATAATTAATTGAAAAGAAGGAGCAAGTGGGGCGTACGGCTTCCACGGATGGAGAGGACGGTGCCTGCCACTTCATGTGGTGGGCTGGCGGTTTGGGTGGGCAGGGCATACATCTTCACTGAGTGGGCAGTCTGTTGGTGAACTGCTCTCTTTCGCACTACCTGAAATACAAAACGAGAAGAAAGTTGTTTGCTACTTCTGTTGGTGCAGTGAAGCCCACATCTGGTGCTGAAAAGATGAAAGAAGGCATTGTTCGTTCTTTGCCAATCCTCAGAGTAACCGACATGCAGCCTCAGCGCGAGCCGCCTCGCTGCTTCTTGGACTTCATGGCGCCGGGGAGCTTGTTGTTGGCACGTCGCTTGCTGCGGGCCTTCTTGGCCTTAGTGAAGGAGTACCGCCCCTGCATCTTCTTGGCCTTCTTCGGCGGCGGCTTGTACGCCTTCTTCTTCGACACCGCCGACGACGACTTCTTGCCGCCGCCTCCTGACGTCTAGTGGGGGGGGGCAGATCACACGCCTCATCAGCACTACACGCGCACGCGCACGCACACGCACACGCACACGCACACGCACACGCACACGCACACGCACACGCAGGGGAGAACTTACCCTGGCGCCGACGTGGTTGTGGTGGCCCTCGCCCTCGCCGTCCTCCTCGCCTTCGCCTTCATCGCCGTCTTCGTTATTGTCGTTTTCGTTTTCGCCGTCTTCGTCGTCGTCTTCGTTTTCGGTTTTGAAGAACGGGTCGTCTTCGCCGTTGAGGGCGAGCGAGGTGACGGTCACGACCGTATCGGTCTCCTCCCCCTCGTAGGTCTCCTTCAGCGCCCGCTCGTCCTCCTCGCTCTCCGCCGCTTCCATCTGTAGCGCACGTACCACCCATGAGTTACAGACCGGGTACGCCACAACACGCACCGCTGCACACGCACCACCGCACACGCACCACCGCACACGCACGAACCTCATCGTCGTCGTCGTCCTCGTCGTCGTCCAGATCGTCCTCATCGCCGCCTTCGCCGTCTTCCTCGCCCTCTTCCCTCTTTCGCTTGCGCGCCGGGTCGTCCGAAGAGAGCAGGTGCTTGAAGTGGTCCTTGACATTCTCCTTCTCATCAAACTCATCCTCACCTACACACAACCCCCCCCCCGAGTCAGCGTGTGCGGCGGTGTCGTGCGTGTGCGTGTGCGGTGGTGCGTGTGCAGCGGTGCGTGTTGTGGCGTACCCGGTCCCTGCTGATGCTTAGCCTTGTGCATGAGGAGATCGCCGCCGGCCGCAAGAGCCTCAGCCTCGCGCAGCTGATGGATGGGCGCGTGTGCAGGGATCAGGTCAGTGACGTTCCACTCCATAGCGTGCGGTGATGCATGCGTGCTGGTGCGTGTGTTGCGCCAGGGACCAGGTAGAGCAGGGGTGGTACCTCCTTCCGGCGCTGGATGCGGGCCTGGCGTTCCTTCTCGGTGGCCTCCTTTTCGGCCTGCTTCCTCCGTTGCACCTTGCGCTTGTGGAAACCCGTCACGAAATCCCTGCAAGCGAACGACGATGAGAAATTTAATCAGGCGCTACAAAAATTGAATTGTGAAATGAAGTAGAAGCTTGAGGCAAAATCGGCGTAATGAAGAGTGATTTGGGAAGGTTCAGAGGCGATGCGTGTAGGGAACGTACTTGCGAGCATCTTCGTCCCATCTAATCTCGGTCTTTTCGCGGCGCCGAATGGGCGCTCCTTCATTTATCGTGAGATAAGCGCTGTTCCCGCCTCCCCGGCCTCCCCTTCCTCGATCACCTCCTCGCCCCCGACCACCTCCTCGTCCGCCTCCCCTGCCGCCCCCTCGTCCGCCTCCCCGGCCGCCACCGCCCCTCCCACCTCCACGGCCGCCTCTGCCACCTCTGCCGCCCCCGCCGCCGCCACGGCCGCCTCTGCCACCGCCACCTCCTCGATCTCCGAACATCTCTTCTGTGCTGGCTCGTTCAACGGCGTCAATCAATCGAAATCAATCGCGATTGAGGATGTTGATTTGTGTAGGCCGCGTTTCCTCCACTTTTCCGCACGACACACGCAGGAAAAATGCCAGGAATGTGATGTGTGCCGGCTCTTGCTCGGGCGGCATGACACGACACGACACGCACGCACATGCGTTGTTATGATGGTGATGCTGATTACAGGCTCTCGCAGAGGAAGAGGTAGAGCTTGACCTTGTCGAGGGTCGGGCGCCTGGCCGGGTCCTGCGCGGTCATGTTGCGCACCAGGTCCTGCAGCTTGGCGTACCGCATCAGCGCCTTCGTCCGCTCGCTCTTCCGCTTCTTCGCCTCCGCCTCCTTTTTCGCTCCGATCAAGGCCTCCTCCTCGGCCTTGGCCTTGTCAACTCCGACTTCTGCTTCTTCGTTTTCGTTCTCCTTCGCTCTCTTCCTGGGGCTGCGCGCTCGCCTTCTGGGGCTCTTGCTGTCCCTCGCGGGCGACGTTGACGGGGCGGCGGGCGACGTCGGCGGGGCGGGCGCTGCGGTGACTACCACGTTGTCGGCCTCGAGCTGGTCCTTGGACTTCAGCTCCGGGCGCTGACCGGCCAGCACCGCCTCCTTCACTTGCCTGCCGCGTCGTTGGGCGAAGAGAAAGGCGGTGAGCGACCAGGGCGAGATGGGGCGAGATAGGGGGGGGGCGAGTGTACGTCGATGTCATGCCGTCGAAGGGGACGCGGAGGGTCAGCAGAGAATAGAGGACCATCCCGAACGCCCACACTGTGTGTCGTGTCGTGTCGTGTGCGATCACGTGGGTGAGACGCGAGCATGCAAGGCGTGCGTGTGCGGGAAAATATGAGACACGGGGGGGGGAGCGGGAGGTCACCGTCGGTTTGGGTGGTGTAGGCGAGAGGCGCGTTGGGCGCCGTGCTCAGCAGCTCGGGCGCCTGCGTGGCCGCGGCGGTGTTGGTCGTTTGTGTTGCAACCAACGCGACACACACGACACACACGACACACGCGCAACACAGTGTGCTGAGAAGTACCACAAAATGCGGAGCGCGGAAGCTGCCGTTGGACGGATCCGACGACTTGATTTCATAGGCGGCTGCGAGCCCCCCCCCCCGGCCAACAGTGCATTGTTAGCTCGTTTGCGCGCCGCGTATGGGGTGGTGGGAGATCAGCCGATGATGATGATGCTTGAGATCGTACCGGCGGCGGCGGCGTCCATGCTGTCGAAGCCTCCCACCACCACCCGGCCATCCGATGGCTCGCCCCACAAAAAGATGTTGTCCAGCCGCAGATCTACGCACACGCGACACGCACGGCACACGTGACACACGACACGACACGCACGGTAAGTAAGAGGCCGCGTGGATGGTGACGGAGAGGTGGATGGTGATGCGTACCTCGGTGGAGGATCGCGTTGGAGTGGAGGAAGTGGACGGCGGCGTGGATTTGGTTGGCGATCTGGATGACCTCCCACTCGCTCAGCAGATCCCGCCGCTTCCTCCGCTCCCGCAGGAAATGAGCGAGCGAAGTCTCTTGCCTGCGCACACACGGGTCAGCACACGACACACGCGACACAACACGTGACACGCGACACACGCGACGCGCGCATACCGGGTGACGTAGACGCGAAGGGTGTCAAAATGCGGACCGCAGCGCTCGTGCGCCAGGTAGCGCACAACATTGTCGTGGCGGCAGCTGCTCCAGCTTGATGATCTCTTTCTCCAGATCATCTATCATCACCCTCATCAGTGAGTGTCGTGTCGTGTCGTGTCGTGTCATGCGTGTCGTGTCGTGTCGTGCGTACCGAGGGGATTGATGGAGACGTTGAGCCCGCGCTTGGTGAGGCGTACGGCGGCTCGCCGGGCCTCGGCGCTCCGGGCTGTGGGCGAGGTGGGCGGCGACGAGATCGAGTGGATGGTGTTGGAGAGGAGCGCGATGGGCATTGTGAGCTCCCTCATCTGGCAGCCCCATCCGTCGAGCAGACACTCGTAAGCGCTGCAATAGACGTCCTCCTGTTCGACCTCGGCCTCCCCCCTGTCTTCGCTTTCGTCTTCGTTCTTTTTGTCGCTTTTCGTCTTCTTCGCTTTCGTTTTGGTCGCCTTCGTCGCGGTTGTTTGCTGTTCTTCGTCCTCGCTCTCCGGTTGTCCGGCGTTGGGTTTGGCTGGGGTGACGCCGGCGATGTTGACCTGCCTGATGCAACGCCCAATCACCGCCTTCTTTTTAGCTCCGACCGCTCCTCCCTGAGTCCCTGAGTCGCCGGCGACGGCTTTAGCTCCGATTCCACCGCCGCCTGCGCGCGCCGAGACGAGCGAGCCGAGCGCAGAGACCGAGGCCATGCCGTAGAGGTGCGACGCCCCGAGCGAGCGGTCGGCCGACAGCGGATTGACGATCGTCTGCGACGGCGACCCCGGCGGCACCGGGCGCACGGGCGCCGGCGGCTCATCGAACGTGAGCGAGTGCGCGCGTTCGCGCCCCTTTTCTGCAATTGACAAGACAACAATGAGATGACACGACACGCAACACGACACACGACACGACACGACACGCAACACGACACGATACGACGCGTGCGTACGGGTGGCGACGGTGGCATCGGAGGATCCGAGGGAGGCGAAGAAATTCTTGACGCCGCGCGGGCTCCGCTTGGGCGTGCCCGTACTGGAAGGCGCTGCGGGCGCTCCCGCGGGCTGCGGCGCAGTCGTCGAGTTGCGCTTCGTCTTCTTCTGCGCCGCTTTCTCTGCCTGCAGCCAAAACCGCCCATCAACCCTTCCTATCAACACACGATGCAGTGTGTGCGGTTGTGTGCGTGCGTGTGCGGTGTGCGTGCGTGCGTGCGTGCGGTGTGTGCGCGAGTGTGTGCGGTGCGTGCCTTGCGGTGGGCTTTTTCCTCCTTTTCGATTTCCTTAGAGCGCCGCCGAGCCTCCTTCGAGTCCACGCCGAACGGCGGAAACCCCGCGACCGACGTCGACGGCGACGGGGGCGGTGTCGACACCGCCGACGCCGACGACGTGGACGACGTGGCGACGAGGTCGGTGATCTTCTGCTTGAGCAGCTCGTTGAGCTCCTTGAGCGCCTTCTTCTCGCGCTTGTTATCTTTCATCTCGCGCGCCATCGCGCCGAGCTCGTCCTCGAGCTTGCGCAGCCGCTCCCGGTCCTTCTCGCTCACCGGCAGCGACGATCGCTTGTCTTTCACTCCGAGCCCACCAGAACCAACTCCGGCGCCCACGATGCCGCCCGACGAGCTCAGGCCGACGGCCGACGTCGACGAGTAAGGCGAATGCGACGCCGGCGACGACGACCCCGCCGGCGAGTGCTGTGCCGACGTGGCAGTCGCCGCGGCCGCCGCGACCGATGGTGACGTCATCATCGCCGGCATCGGCACGTAGACCGTGGCGCTGCGGCCGGGGCGCTTGGCCGCGGTCTTGTTGCGGCGGAGGTACTTGTGGATCTCGCGGGTGACCTTCGGGTGGAGCGGCTCCGCGTTGCCGAAGAGG
>NW_004457268.1:212140-237409 GCF_000313135.1 Acanthamoeba castellanii str. Neff | reverse complement strand
GGATTCGCACAACGCAACGCACGACACGCACGACACGAGTGGCNCGGACCTGGAGGGATTTCGGCCGAGGAATTGCAGGTGGCCGTCCTCGAGGTCGAGGTGGGTGAGCTTGAGGGTGGCGAGGCAGCGGTTCTTCTCGAGGGCGAGGAACAGGCGCTCGTAGAGCTCGGTCGTGAAGCAGTGGCGGTAGTCCTGCCCGTCGAACGACGTCACCCGCGGGTCGTTGTCCTCTATCTGCACATCAATCAAACATTATTCTTTTTTAATATTTGGAACATTAACTATAGAAATAATATTACTAATTATTCATCTCTATTTATTTGTTTATTTATATTATTTGATTGATTTATTACCCGAAAGAACGAAATAAAGAACGAAAGCGACGGGGGAGTACGCGGGAGAGAATGTCGAGGAGGCCGGCGAGGGAGAGCCGGGCGACTTCATGTTCGTGGTGGCCGTTCATGAGGGCGAGCATGGTCGTCATCTGGTCCAGCAGAAAGGTCGATGGCGACTTGGTGCTGTCGGCCGCGATCTCCAGGCCGTCCCCCTCCGTGCCGAGGGAGAGCGAGGGCACACGGGTCGTCTTCGCGGCAGCGGCCTCGCCGTAGCGGTCGAGGAAAACCGGCGCCGACTCGCTGCCGCTCTCGCTCGAGGCGCGTTGGCGGGAGCGGCGCTTCTCCTCCTTCTCGCGCTCCTTTCGCTCCTTCTTCATCTTTCGATCTTCGCCTCGCTTTCCATCCTTTCCCATCTTCTCTCTTTCTGTGTCTCCACGGCACCAACGGCTCTTTTATAATTATAATATTTTTTAATTTAAAAAAAGATTAAGAGTGCACAGCTTTTTGTAATATTTTTTTTACATTTTCTTGTGAAGTGGCTCACACCTCTTCAGCTGCTGTCCCACAACTCTCTTCTTCTCTTCGCTCCTTCTCTCTTCGTTCTTTGGGGCGAGGGTGTCTAGTCCTGCTCCTCCTTCTTCTCCTGGCCCTCGTCGTCGTCGTCTTCGTCTCCCTCCTGCATATCAGAAGTCCATAGCGTGAGGTTGTCCCTGATGAGCTGCATGATGAGCGTCGCGTCCTTGTACTCCTCCTCGCCGATGCCGTCGAGGTGGTTGATGGCCTCGTCGAAGGCCTGCTTGGCGATCTGGCACGCCTTCTCGGGCGACGACAGGATCTCGTAGTAGAACACGGAGAAGTTGAGCGCGAGGCCCAGACGAATCGGGTGCGTCGACGGCAGCTCTGTGTGTCGACAAATAATGATAATTAGTAAAATAAAAATAATAATTAAGAACGAAAGCGAAAAGCAAGAACGAACCCTTGGCGACTTCGGCGGCGGACTGGTAGGACTGGAGGGAGGCCTCGGCGGCCTTCTGGCGACCCTCGCCGGACGAGTACTCAGCCATGTACCGGTGGTAGTCGCCCTTCCTGTGAAGAGGAAGAAAAAGGAAAAAGAAAGAAAAAAAGTGCTTGTTGTGAGCCTCCTGGCAACCAATCGCAGGTCTGCGCCACTCAGCGAACCAAATTAATGAATTTCCCCTGACAACGCAGATGCGCAATTTATCGCCAAAATTATCAGATAAATAAAACAAATAACAAGCAACAACACCGCAGCGTTATTTCACGAAACAAATAATAAGAGAATAATAAGTATTGCGTGGCACCCACGCTGGGTGCAGATCATCAAAGAATTAAAAGAACGAAGGATCAAAGAAGAACGAAGGGCGTGTAAACTAATCTTTACGAGAAGAGGGTGAGGTAAGTTAGGAAAAACGTACATCTTGTAGTAGAAGGTCTTGCTCTCGGCGTCCGAGGCGGCCGAGGGGAGGAGGTGGTCGTCGATGACCTTGAGGCAGTCGTTACAGATGGAGTTCATCTCGCCCTCGACCTTGTTGGCCAGCGCGCGAGCGTGCTTGATCCTCATCTCGATCTTCTCCGGTCGGTCCTCCTCCTTCTTGAGGATGGAGGAGACGATGCGCCACGTAGCCCTGCGCGAGCCGATGACGTTCTTGTAGGCCACGCTGAAGATGTTGCGCTCCTCGACGGACAGACCCTCACCGGTCTTCAGCGACGCAGCGACCTTCTTGATGGCCGCCACCATCTCGTCGTAGCGCTCGGCCTGCTCGGCGAGCTTGGCTTCGTAGATGTTGGCCTCGCGTTCGGTCGTCATTTTTCTTTCTGAGCGGTGGTGTGGGGCGTGAGGGGTGAGGTGTGTGCGGTTTGTAGTGCGTTGGCGCGACTGAGAGACAGAGAAAGACAACAACGCGCAGACTGGCGTGGCCCCAGAAATAAAGAGACAACCGCTGGTTGCGGAGCAGCAATTTATTAAAAAGAACATAACTCGAATTCCAAAAGGAATGTTTGCAGTATTTGAAGCAAAACCCCCCACATCATGCACCCTGCTTTACCCCTATCCAATTGGTCTTAGCAGACACCCCAGCTGACCCTTCACCCCTCAGCCTCAATATACAGGAGTATATAACAGTGTTATAGCTCCCAATCTTATTTGCTATCCTTGGCTGTTATGCATCACTCTTTTGCACTTAGTGAAAACTCAGCCCATATTGCCCCCAGTGCCAATCACATGTAGTGGACACTCCCCTTTGCCCTCAGTTTGGTCAGACCAGAGGAAGTCACACTGTCTGATGGTGTTGTGTGCCATGGATACCATCTCCAAACTTCCTTTGCCCATCCACAACAACCACAAGTGCCAGGAGTTTCAATTCCAGGCTCATCTTCAGCAAGCTACCTAGTGGCAAATGGGTGAGTTTTCCTCCACCATCAGCCTCTGAAACACCCTGGCTCTCAGGGTACACCACCTCCCCTACCAATCTTCTCAACTGCCTCAAAATTGCTTCTGACAAATGGTTGAAAAGAAATGTCACTGCTGTTGTCAAGGGAAGCCAAAGTGGTCTCTGTGGCTGCTGTAAACAGACTACTGGTAGTAGGCAGCCTTGGTCTTGTCCTGGAGGAGACGCGCGGCGTCAATGGCGCCGTAGGTGAAGATGATGCTTGCGCCCGCCCGGCGCAGGCTCAGCAAGCTCTCCAGCAGACACCTGACAGACCACACACACACGCACACACCTGTGTAAGCCGCGTCATGCATTGTGTCGTGCGTCGTGCGTGCGTTGTCGATGGCGTACGAGTCGTAGTTGAGCCAGCCCTGGGCGGAGGCGGCCTTGAGCATGGCGTACTCGCCGCTCACGTGGTAGGCCGCGATGGGCAGCGCGGTGGCCTGCTTCACCGCCAGGATGACGTCCAAGTAGGGCAGACCCGGCTTCACCATCAGCCAGTCCGCGCCCTGCGCCCCCCCCCCCATACAACCCATTACTCTTCCGCGCGTGCCGTGCGTGCTGTGCGTGCGGTGCGGCGTGCGGTGCGTGTCGTGCGGCGTGCAGCGTGGTGTCGTGCCTCGGATTCGTCGAGGTGGACTTCGCGAAGGGCCTCGGTGCGGTTGGCGGGGTCCATCTGGTAGGTCTTCTTGTCGCCGGCGCGCGGGGCCGAGTCGAGGGCCTCGCGGAACGGGCCGTAGAACGACGACGCGTACTTGACGCAGTAGCTGCAGATCGCCACCTGCGTGAACCCCCTCTCGTCCAACGCCTGCGCTCGACACACACACACACACACACACACACACACACACACACACACACACACACACACCACACAACCGCACACGCACGCAACCGCACACGCACACACGCGAACGAGTGTTGGCTGAGAGGTGTGGAGGGGGGGGGCACGACGACGCGGTACCTTGCGAATGGCGCCGATGCGGCCGTCCATCATGTCCGAGGGCGCCACCATGTCGGCGCCGGCCTCGGCCTGGGCCACGGCCATCTTGCACAGCAGCGGCACCGTGATGTCGTTGTCGATGATCCCCTCGTCCGTCACCTGCGTCCCACCCGTGAGTGTCGCGCGCGCGCGTGTGTCGTGTGTGTCGTGTGTCGTGTGTCGTGTTGTGTGGCAGACGTACGTAGCCATCGTGGCCGTCGGAGGAATAGGGGTCGAGCGCGACGTCGGTGATGACGAGCAGCTCGGGCAGCTCCTTCTTGAGGGCACGCACGCAGCGCTGCAGCAATCCCTCCGGGTTCCACCTGCAGCGCGTACGACACGACACATGACACACGACACACACGACACACACGACACACACGCACCACCGTGTACGGCTGGTCAGCCACGGCGTGCCCTATACATCATCATCAGCAGGGCCGGCGGAAGACGTACGACTCGTCACCGGTGCGGCTCTTGACGGTGTCGTCGAGCGCAGGGAAGAGGGCCACACCCGCAACGCCCACCTCGTACGCCTCTGAAAATAAAAACAATACAATTAAAAGAAAAAACAAATATAATTGTCCGTCCAATAAATCAGCGAAAGATATTTAGATTAAATTTCATAAAAATATTTAACGGCATAAAATTAGAAAATCAAAAATATAAATCTGACGGTCGGGGGTACCTTTGGAGATGGCGACGATGTGATCGATGGAAAGGCGGTAGCAGCCGGGCATAGCGCCGATGGCATCCTTCTTGTCGGTGCCCTCCTGCACGAAGAGCGGCAGCACGAGATGCTGTGCGCTGAGAGACGTCTCCCGCACGGCGGCACGGAGTGCCTGGGTGCGTCGGTTGCGTCGCGGCCGCTGGGCCAGATCGAGCACGGGCGCAGTGGTGGACATGTCGATGTTGAGTGTTTATAGATCGGATGAATGAATGGCAAAATAAAAAGGCAACAGAAGGCACAACGTTGAATCAAAAACCGGAGATTGTATTTCTTCTAACGTTCCACGGTGGTGATGTTCTTCTTCAAGAACGTGCAACGCGTCTTCATGGTGTAGTACGGGGGTGCAGCGTTGTTGGTTGTGGCGGGGGGCAGCCCTGGTTGAGCAGACAGGCCTCGGCGCTGGATCTCTGCTGGTGAGTTAGAGGACCCCACCATCTCCTATCTCTCTTTTTCCACGCGCCTCGAGAACGCCTCGAGAATGTGTGATGGATGAATCCCGTGTGTGTGTGCGTGTGGCTGAATTTGGTGATCAGGATCAGTTCAAAAATTTGGAGGTGGGAGAGTTTTCTTGGGTCTTCTTTTACCCTTAGTGGTTGTGTGCGGTTGTGTGTGTGTTGTGTGTTGTTGTGTGTTGTGTGTGTGTGTGTCGTGTGTGTCGTGTGTGTGTGTTGTGTGTGCGTGTGTGTGTGCGTGTGTGTGGAAGCGGTAAAGAGAGGGGAATTGCGAGAGCGGTGATGGAAGGTACGTGTAGCAGAGGTGGAGCAGATACCACAAGAACAGATGCCACCCTCCCCCTCTTTGCCATAGTTACCTGTGTGCGCGACATAGAAGAGAACACACCACATCATGTCCTGCACCACGAGGAAAACGTCAGCCTACCAATCGCACACACCGCACACACCGCACTTGAGCGTACCGTTGATCACCAGAAGACAGTTAGCTTCCACTTCCACGGGTCGTCCGCACACACGCGAGGTTAGAACACGCGCATGCAGACAAGATGGCGGACGTGCACGCACCCTCCCCCCATTGCTTGTCTGTCAGTGTGGTGGGTTCACGCCACGATGACGGATGCCGGCGGCAGTACGACTCCGCGTCGCTCGGCCTGGCTCCTGCGCTCGGCCTCCGTCTCCTTCGCCTGTTCGTCGCCGCCTCGCGCCAACGCAATCCACTAAGGGCGGAGAGGAAACACAACACAGTGTAAACGAGCGTGTGCGATGATGCGTGTGCGGTGCGTGTGCGTGTGCGGTGGTGCGTGTGCGGTGGTGCGGTGGTGCGGGGAAGAGGTAGGAACGTTGAGCCAGAGAAGGGCAGAGGTGGGGTGAGTCTGGACGGCCTTTTGGAGCAACTGTCGGACTCCGGCCTCGTCGCCTTCGCGCATGCGCACCCGGGCGGCGCTGCAGAGTGTGCCGTGTCAGTCAACACAAAGAAAGGCCCTAAGGACCCCGTCCAGCGAGGTGACGCACTTGAGCCAGACCACGTCGAAGGCCGGGTTCAATCGGAGAGCCGCGTCGAGGAGGGACCTGGCCGCAGGGATGTTGCTGCGCCCGAGTTCGAATCGGGCGACCCTGTTACGTCGAACCGAGCGAAGAAGAGAAAGAAAGAAGTGGGAACCGATGAGCTCGAGAGAGAGAGAGAGAAAGAGAGAGAGAAGGCGGGGGAGTCGAAAACGAAAGAGAGGGAGAGCGTACGAGAACGAGAGGAGCGTGTAGGCCGGGACGATCTGCAGCACGGCACGCTGGACGGGTCCTCGCTGCGTCGGGTGCAGACCGGCCAGCGCAGACTCCAGCAAAAGGCCGTGCCATGCGTAGGACTGCGCCGCACGCGCACACCCGCAATCGAGGGTTAGGTTGGGCTGGGCTTGGCTGGGCTGGGCTGAGTCGACGAAGTGTGGGTACGGACCATGGGCGCGGTGTCGCGAATGACCTTCCGGGCGTAGGGGTGAAGGCTCTGCAGCTGCTGAGGGAGCGGGGCTGCGGCGGGCGTGGCCGCCACGTCCGAGAAGCAGCGCGAAAGCAGGTCCACCACTTTCTGCACGCCGGCGGCGCCTTCGATTCCCTGACGAAGCGCGACGTACCTGGAGAGCGAAGGGCGGGTGAGACCACGACACGACCAAACGACACGACACGACCAACGTCACAGCCAAGTCAGGGGAGCGCTGAGTCGTGTCACGTACTGGTGCCAGATGGGCAGGCGGTCGGAGGCGGTCGGCAGGGCGGAGAGCGCGGCCTCGAAGGCAGATCTGGCCGTGGAGGCGCCGTACAGGCTCTCGAACAGGCAAAAGTTTTGCCACAAGTGCACGTTCCGCTCCGGGTCCTTCACTGCTGTGCGGCGACCACACACGCACACACGACACACGCACACACGACACACACACGCACACACGCAAGAACACAACAGTCGAAATGAGAACACAAGGCAATACCACAGCAGTGGAGGAAGAAGGGAAGAGGAGAGAAGAGAAACTCGAGGGCGCCCAGTCGTACCGCTGGTGGCGGCCAGACGCAGCGGGGCCTGGCCCTCGGGCGCGGGCAGGTGCAGAAGCGCGTGGAAGACCGAGCGGACGGTGGCGAGAGGCAGCGCGAGCTCCTTGGCCCCCTCCGGGCCCGGGGTCAGGAACTGGCCGACCGAGCGGGCGAGCACGTCCAGCGCGGCGGCCGGGCTCTTGCGGACCAGGGCGAAGAGCGCGTAGGCGTGCCAGCCGGCGAACTGGTCCGAGTAGCGGAGGACGAACTTGTTGAGGATGAGCTCGGCGTCGCTGTGGTTGCCGGCCACCTCCTCGATCCACGCGTAGACGATCCACAGCTCGGCCATGGTCGGGGTGGAGCGCAGGTACTGCTGGCACATGAGCCGACACGCGTCGACCTCGCCCGTGTTCAGCTTCAGCAGCAAAAAGTTGAGCTGCGCCACCATGCGCGCCTTGGCGGCCAGCGCGCCGCCGGGGGTTGCTGACGTGGCGGCCACGGCCGGGAAGAGGTCCACCACGCGGCGGAGGGCGTCGGCCAGGCGCTCCAGCCGCGAGGGAGCCGACGAAGAAGGTGCGGGACCCGACGATGAGGCCGCGGCCGGGTGCGCCAAGACGTCGCGGGCGAGCGGGCGCCAGTCGATGAGGAAGACCTGGTGCGGGAAGCGCATGGCGCGGTCGGGCGCGGACGGCAGCCGGCGGTGGGCGAGCAGGTAGACGTAGGCCAGGGCGAGCGCGCACCGATGCTCGACCGTGAGCGCCGCCATGACGGCCCCCGCGTTGGCGGCGGGCGACGCGGGGGGCTGGTAGACCTCGGCGTCTGGTCCTTCCGACGCCGCGTGCGGGTCGGCGGTCTGGAAGAGGAGGTGGTGGAGCCGCGCCAGGGCTGCGGCCGGCCGGCCGGCCTGGGTGTAGGTGTGGGCCAGGAGGAGGATCATATCCAACACGTCCCGCGATTGCGATTCGTACTGCTGCTGCTGCTCGGCGTTGCCCGAGGTGAGATCCAGCTCGGCCAGCCTGCCCAGCGCGCGCTCGCACATCAGCGCCCGCCCACGCACGTCGTCGATATGGGCAACATATCTGAGGGCGCCAAATATAGTAAATCAGCTCACATCACACACAACATATAAGACGACGCACACGCACACGCACCACCGCACACACGCGCACACGCGCACACACGCACCACCGCACACGCACCACCACACACGACAATTTCACACACAGTGGAGGGACGTACATGCGCCACATGAAATAGGACCGAGGCAGGAAATTGACGGCGCTCTCGAAGAGGTCGCGGATCTCAGTGGCCGACGGGGTTCGCTCCTGGTGGAGATAGAAGTGGAGGTAGGCCTTCCACAGCTCCTCCGACGTCGCGTTGGCCTCCAGTGCGCGGGCGAGCACCACCAGCGGTCGCTCCTTCGCCGCCCGCCTCTCCTCCTCCGTTGCAGCATCGCGGCCCTTCGCATGTTGCTGCGCGGGCAGAACCGAGCGTCAGCAGTTGGCCATCTCACTCCAAGCACACACACACACACGACACACACGACACACACACACAACACACACAGCCACTATAGAGAGAGAGGTACCACGAAGGCGTAGTTGAGCCAGCCGGCCACGTTGTGCTTGTTGGCGCGGATGGCCTGCTCCAGGCTCTCCAGCGACCGCTCACCGTAGTACCGGCTGCTGCTGTCTTCGCTGGCGGCATCACCAGTGGCGCTCATGGCGGCGCTGATTCCGCCGCCAGGACCGGGCTGCCTGCTAACGTTGGCATCGTCGCCGCCGCTGCCGCCGGCCTCGTCGTCGCTGTTGTCTTCGAGCACCGGCACAAAATCGCGGCCTATCGTGCTCAGATCCAACGCTTCGCCGGCTGCGGCAGCACGCTCCCTCGCGGGACTCACGCGCTGCTTCTTGTTCGGCGGCGCGCTTGCGTCACGACTCGAAGGACCGCGCATAGCTGCAATTCCGCACGACCAACCAACAATCAAGCAAGTAAATACGCGGTGTGTGAGCAATGAAGAATCATACGCCATGATGTTGGCCAGCGGAGACATACGTCGAGCGGGCCTGGATTGTCGCCCGCGGCGGTTCGTGCGCTGTCGGCCTTCGAAGGGGTTGGCGTGTGACGCCCGAGCGCTCAGGACGGCGCTGTGCGGGTAGGACGCGTCCGACCGCCGCTCGTTGATGAGGTCCACCAGGCACGACAAGGGGTCGACACCGTGGGTCTCCTGGACTTCGCGCAGCAAGTCCTCCTTGGAACCGGCGCCCACCTCCTCCGCATAGCTCGCCAGATCCTCCAACACTTCGGCTTCTGCACCACACAGCAACTCGTCAATAAAGACACGACACGCACAACACACGCACGACACGCACGACACGCACTACACCCACGGGGTGTTTGACAAGGAACAGGCGGAGCGCACTAGTGGGAGTGGCATCGCGTAGGTGCTGAAAGGGACATTCGTCGTCATTACATGTTCCGTGCAGTTCGAAGGCGCACAGGTGGATCCAGGGATTGATCTTGTGCGAGTACGTCAGGCTGTCCAGGCGCAGATCGTACTGCGGACTGTTGTGTGGGCCGATGCAAGGTGCGACGTTAGTACACACGCACACGCACCACCGCACACGCACACACCACCGCACACGCATGGGAGGCGGGTGCTCATGTGAGACAGTACCTGAGACGCCACGAGCGCAGGCACTTGAGAGGGCTCCGATAGCCCGGTATGGGGGAGACCTGGCGGCTGGGGCGGCTGGCCTTGGTCTTCGGTCGGCGGGCGTTGGCGAGGGCGGTGAACTCGAGACCCTCCATGTCCAGCTCAAATCCTGCACACACGCATTCAAGAAAAAACCGTTAGCGCTCCCTTGGACCAAAAACACACGGCGCAACCAACGACACGACACGACCAGCGACACGTTCAGTCGAGGTGCGCACCTGCTGCCTTGGATGTGGTGGAGTGGTCCTTGGGCCACAGGAGGCTGGGCAGTCGGGAATAGACGGCGGAGGGGATGAGCGAGGGCACCAGATGAAGCGGCAGCACACAACGCGACTGGAGGGAGACGGGGAAGAGGTGCTCCTCGGCGCTCTCCACCTCGAGATCCACGTTCATCGCGCCGGCGGTGGCCTCGGCTGCGTGGCCATGCGCGCCATTGGCCGTCGCCTCGGCCTCTTCCTCCCCCTGGTCGCTCCTCTCCTCCTGTTCCTCTTCGTTCGACTCCGATTCGTCTTCGTCTTCCTCTTCGGCTTCGCTTTCCTTCTCTTTCTCTCTTTCCTCCTCCTCTTCTTCTCGCGCCTTCCGCCTTCGTCGCTCCTCCTCTTCCTGTTGTTTCTCTTCCATTTTCTTCCTCTTCTTCTTCATCGATTTCTCTTCTTCCTCCTTTTCCAGCTGTTGCTTCTTCAGGGCCTCCTCCTCGGCGAGCCGGCGCGCCTGGAGCTGCTGCTCGCGTTCCTGGTTCTCGCGCCGCAGCCGCAGCAGCCTCTCCTTCTCTTCGTTAAACTGGCGCAGCAGCTCGGCGTGCTCCTTCTCCTTCTCGCGCTTCTCCTTTCGCTGTCTCTCCTGCTCGAGCGCTTGGGCCTGCTGGGCCTTCTCCCTCTCCACGCGCTTCCTCTCCCGCTCCAGCTCGCGGCGCAGACGCACCAACTCCTCGTACTCCTCCTGCTTCACCTTGACCAGCTCCGCCTGCTCCTGCTCCTGCTCCTTTTCCTCTGCCTTTTCTTCCTCTTCCTCCCTTCTCTTTGCGTGCGCTCGTTCCCTTTCCCGTTCCTCCTCTTCTTTTCGCTGCCTCTCCCGTGCGGCCTTTTCCTGTTGCTCCTTGGCCGAGCGCAGCACCGCGGCGCGCAGGGCCGCCAGCTCGTCGATTGTGCTGCTCGTTGTGGCGGCTTGCTGGGTATCTTCAGCCGCGTCTGCAGTCGGTCAAGCGCAATCGTCAGTCAGCATTGCGGGGTGGCGAGCTGAGGGAGAGAGAAAGAAAGAAAAGGAAAAGGAAAAAGCAGGACAAAGTCGCACCGGCGGCGGTGGGCGAGGGCATGTAGCTCGCAGCCGCGGGGCTGTCGGGGCTCGTGGCCATCTCGTTGGAGATCTTCCACTCAACGTAGGCCTCGGCCAGTCGCACTCGCGCGGACTCTAGCGAGCGCTTGAGCTGCTGGATCTGCGCACGCTTGGTCGCGAGATCGCTCTTCTGCGCCGCCACGCGCGCTCGTATCTCACCCTGTGCGTAAGGGCGCGGAGCGACACACACAATGGTGGTCAGCCAACATGTGTCTCTCCTGCTATGTAGGGGGGAATCAATCAGGCCAACATGTACCTCCTCCTCGACGCATGTCGAACGCATCTCTTCAATGACGCGAAGCTGTTCGCGGAGAACGTGCGCTCTCTTGTCGAGATAGGCTCGGCGGCCTTCCGTGTCGGCGAGCTTCTGTTGCGACTGTCGAAGGAAAGGGTAGGAAAAGGTGAGGAAACGAAAAGAAAAGAAAAGACGGTTCGGCAGCCACACCGCGGAAAGTGAGTAAGCGGAGTCGTACCTCCACGAGCGAATGCTCGCCGTTGAGGGCCGCTTCCTGGCGAGCCTTGAGCGCATCTTCCTTTTCCTTCACCTTACGCCGTAGCGCGGTGACAAACGCGTCGTCTATTCCTTCGAGATCGGACGGCAGGAACTGCGAGTGCTTGCTCCCTGTTCCTGAATAATAATAATAATAATAATAATAATAATAATAATAATATAGAACAGCGCGTGTTAGGCTTCCGCAAAAGCACGCCATGGAAAGAGGGGAGGGAAGCGGCATACCTGCTGCGGCCACAACGGCGCTGGCCGAGGCGGACGTTCTGTCCCGTTCGGCGAGCAGGCTGCGCAACCTGGCGAGCTCCTCGTCCTTCTGCCTGAGGAGGTCGTGGTGCTGTTGATTTGTGTTTCCTTCCCTTCGGGCCACCGTCTCCTTGGCTTGCGCCAGAATCGAGTCGAGCGAGCTGCTCATCGAAGAGAAGTTCTGGCGATGTCCATTTTTGATTGGTGAGGCTGCTAATAATAAATAATAAATAATAATAAATAATATAAAATACAACATAATCAGAAGAAATATAATAATAATTTATAATAATACATAATAAGAATAAGAAGAATAAGAATACCCTTTGCTGCTGCATGTCTTCCATCTCCGAGTCGAGGTCCATCTCTTCCTCGCCGCCCACAGCGAACGGCGGACGCGTGGCGGGCCATTGAGCGTGCATGCCCGCATCTGATGTCGGGCGGTCAGTGTTGGAATAAGGGCTGGCGGACGTGGTGTGCCACCTTAAAAGCAAAGGGGAGGGACGTCGTACCCATAGCGCCTGGTGCCGGGTAGTACGGCGGCGCGCCATACGGAGGCGGCGGACCATAGGCGGCTCCGTAGGTCGGCAGATGCTCGGCAGGCCGCTGTGTGCCCCGATAAGCAGGGCCTGCGGGCTGGTAGCCGGGCGGCCACCCACTCGCTGCATAAACGAGGGCAACGCTTAGCGTGAAGACTGCAGCGGAGATGAAATTGAACGAAACGTGGCGACGTACGCAGAGAAGTAGTGTGCGGCTGCTGCGAGGCCAGGGCGTCAGCGGCGGGGTAGCCAGGAGGCGAACCATATCCGCCCACACGCCCACGACTGCCTGCTTGAGCGAAGTTGATTGAATTCAGTGGACCAGTCACGCGCGGCTCGGGCGTGATGCAACATACCAGCGAAGGTGGTGTAGGCCGACAGCGGCGGCGGCTGCTGCTGCTTCTGCTGCTCAGCCTTGGCGGCAGCCTTGGCAGCTCGCTTGCGCTCTCGTTTTTCGCGTCGCTCGAGCTCCCAGCGCTCTCGTTCACGCTCGCGCTCCATTTCGACCTCTCTTCTCTCGCGCTCGCGTTCCCTCCGTTCGATCTCGCGTCGTTCGGCCTCTCTCTTCTCCCTCTCGCGCTCCCGTTCTCGCCGTTCGCGTTCCCTACGCTGCTCGTCCCTGCTCTCCTTGTGCCGTCGCAGCAGCAGAGCAAAGTCGTCCTCCGGCGGCGGCTCGTCCATGTCATGCGTGTAGCCCTTGTTGTGGAATTGGCCGCGACGCGGCGCTTCTGGTTGCTGGTGCGGCCGCGACCACTCGGCACTAAACGGAAAAGTGGGTGAGTGAATGTTGTGTGTGTGGTGTGGTGTGGTGTGGTGTGGTGTGGTGTGTGACAACATGCACGGTCCGTGCGTACCGTTTGGTATTGGGGCTACACTCTGGAGTGGCGTCTTTGACTGTCGTGGGTCGGTTCTCCGCAGATGGCGACGAGTGCTCCTTCGGCGCTGGGCTCGACTGACGGACGACGTGCGGTTGCTGTTGAGGTGCAGGATCCTTGGGGGCAGGGGCGACGCTGCGATCTTCTTCATCTGCTGTCGCATTCGTAGCAGATGTGAGTGGTGACGATTGGCCTGCTGGCTCTGATGGCTGCTCGCTTCCTTCGGCAGACGTGGAACCGCTACTCGAATCGCTCTCCATTTCGTTCTCTTGGCCTTCACTCGCGTTGCCATTTTTTGACGTAGAATCGGACTCCTCCATGCACTCCTGATTTTCATCGTTGCTGGGCGATTGATCAGTCTCGATCCTCTCGGCTGGCGTATCCGCTGGCGGCGTAGCAGCTTGCTCCTCTTCATCTTCATCTTCGTCTTGCTCTTCTTCCTCATCGCTATCGTTTTGCTCCTGCTTGATGGCGACCGCGCCGTTCGCTTCAGCCACCGCGTCGAGAGCGAGGGCAACTGCGTCCATGGATGTCGTCGTGTCGAGCACCGATGTGGTGGGTGCAGATGTGGATATTGTTGCAGGCTCGGAAGGGGTAGAGCCGCCTGCCGACACTGGGGCCGATGCCGACGCCACAGGAGAGGAGGAATCGCTGGGGGCTTTCGCAGGGGCTGGCTTCAGCTTCATCATGCTCTGGAGTGCCATGGCTCGAAGCGCCTCCAGCGAAGATGGTAGCGTGAATGATGGCTTGGGCGGTTCATCTTCGGGAAGTTCGCCCTCTTCCAATTCTCCATCCTCTAGATCATCCTTCTGCATCGTGCAAGCGATCGCTTGTCAAGGCCAATTTGAATCAGATGGGCAGGACACGCGTGCGCTTGAAATACACAATAACAAAAAAAAAGAAAAAAAAAGGCAAATCACAGATGGACAGGTCGCGGCTGGTGTTCGTGTACGGGACCCTCAAGCGGGGCCACCACAACCACCACCACATGACCCATCCTCCTGGTATACGACCCTGCACGAGTTTGAAATCATCACTGTATTATTAATGAAATCAATTCAATACAAAATATCAATTAATCGTGATCTCGTTCAGGGAGCTCTCGATTCGTTTGTGCAGGACGAACGAGGGAGGAAATGCGTCTCGTCGTGGCACCGCCCTTCCGTTCGGTGTTCTTGTTGCCTCGCTCGCTCACGACGTCAGCCCTCCTCGCCGGCGCCTCCTCCGCGCCTGCTCCCACATTGCCTCAATTCCCCACGCACCACCGTATCACAGGTTCGTCTCGTGCACCACCTCACACGTTTCTTGTGCGTGTCGTGCGACACGGCACACGTGTGTTGCAGATCGTGTGGTACTCATTGGAGACGTCTTGCCACCGCACCTGTAGGAGAGGTGTGGGCCGTCGATGAAGAGATGCTGGCGAAGCTGGACGGCTTTGAGGGCTGTCCCATCTACTACGAGGTACGCCCCGTGCATGCCAACGCCTCGATTCTCGTGAGATCCTCACGCGAGGTATCATGGTCATCATCATCATTACCATCATCATCAGCGCCTTGCCACGGAGGTCGAACGGTTGGAGGAGCCCGGAGCCAAGGCCACGGGGGAGTACATTGAATGCTTCGCCTACTTCAAGAAGACCATCGATCCCTCCTTCCACGAGCTCGTCGCCATCCCTGAGTACCATCCAGGTGCGTGTAGTTGGTCATGTCGTGTCGTGCTACAAGCATTTTTCTTCTTCTTTGCTCATAATTCAGCTGAGGCCTGCTTCATCATCCAGACCCGCTCTACGTGCCGCCAGAGAAGAGGCCAGCTGACTGGAAGAAGTATTATATATCCCAAGACAAGACATCCTGATCGCTCTACCACCCTCTGCCTCTTCTTCTACTTCTTCTTCTTCTTCGACCGTGTGCTGTACATGTGGCCTGTCTGGCCAGCCCGATTGCTGCGTCTGGTGCGATGCTCGCGAGGTTGCGCCGTCTATACAAGGGCGCCGCCCAGCTTCATGAGCGTCGCCATCACGTTGGCAGATACGGGCATGTCCATCTTCTCGCTGTCCACTACATGTAGAGAGGGCGACGTAGAAGAAAAAGATGACGGTGAGCGACTACGAAAGAAAGCTTTCGCGAAGGGTGCAGTGCGAAGTAGAAGAGACTCTGTTGATACCCTTCCTGTGGTGGTTCCTCTGATGTCGTTCGCTCTCTCGGTGCTGCAGGTACTCCTCCTCTGTCCTGTGCTGTGTGAGGCACAGCTTGCACTCGAAGCAGCCTCTGCAGAGATGATGGTAGATGCGTGGCAGGGAGCTGGTTAGAGCCGTTGAGGTGAACGTGAAGAAGAGAGGTGGCCGTACAGCTCAGGCTCTTCCTGGAGGTAAGGGTCCTGCACACGAAAGGGATCAGGAATCGGGAATGATGAATCATGATGAGACCAAATGAAGCTGACCTTATCGATGAGAGGCTGGTCATCTCCCTCTGTTGGTTCCACTTGCAGCCGGTAGTCCTCCTGACTCTGCACGCGCGTAAGTGATGGCTTAGCGGAGAAAATGGAGATTGGCGCACCCCAGACAATGATCCTCTACGACGCACCGCGGACATGATGATCTTCTCTCTTTGTTTGATTGTGTTCTCTAAGAACCATTTTCACGAGCCTGAAGTAGGTGGTGAGGGTTCGCTCTCGCCATGACGAGATCTGGCGAGAGTTTTCCATCTCATTGAAAACCGAAGGAGAAGCTTCCAAAAAACGCAGATTTGCACAAAGCTGTCCCTTCGAGAACAGGAGATAACAAAGGTGTTCTCCAGGACTTTACTAGCACAAGCCACCTGGCGTTTGGAGAACCAGGCTTGGCTGAATGCAGACTTGAATAAATATTTATAATATTATAATAATCACAAAATGTGGAAATATAAATACTTAATTAATAAATTTTGTGCCCATAATTTTGTCTCCTGCGTCTGTACAAGATGGAGACGACCCGCGCTTTGTTGGCTCTCTTGAGCGTCCTGGTTTTGCTGGCCTTCGTTGCTGCGACCACGGCTGCGAAGTCCTCCACTTCGTTCGACGCCTCGCTCCTGCCCGGCAGTGACTGCCCCTTCTGTGGCAACTGTAGCAACCACAACACCGTACCCCCCCTTCTCTTCTCCTCTTTTCCCCTTCTTTTCTTCCTTCAACACCACCTTGGGGGGCTTTGGGCGGGGGGGGGGCTACCAGTGCGTGCCCAAGGCTTGTGGCGGCTGCCCGACCTTGCTGGCCGCCTCGCAGGCGTCGAGGGCTCTCATCATGAAGGTCAACTGGACGAGGCACGACTACGCCTGGGGCTTCCAGGGCGAGGTCCTCAAGATGTACACCGTACGTCCTTCCCCTCTCCCCACCACCCACCACACTCACGTCTCATTGCGGCCATGCGCTCATGCCACGTCGACGCACGCGCGCATGTACAGGGGTCCAACACCCAGCGGGCCGTGGGCGTGCCGCCTCAGAACACCAACAGCCCGTGCTTCACCACCTGGCTGATCGGCCAGTTACGTCACGACCCTCGCTTTCTGTGCTGCCTCGCACGCGTGTTTGGTGTGTATGGTGGTGTGGGGTGACTCACCGTGTGTCGTGCTGCGTGTTGTGCTGGCAGGCCCTACATTGTGGCGATGGTGTACGCAGGTGAGCAACCGCCCGTCAAGTTCCAGCCGGCCGGCCCCGACGCCCCCGAGTGCTTCTTCATCCCCCTGGACCAGTGCCAGTACTTCAAGCTCGAATCGTACGCCCCGCTCCGCTACGTTGGGCCTGGTTGGTTCTTTTTTTTTTCCACCTTCTCTAAAACTCTTCATTCTTTTAGGCTGCTCACCCCTGCCGAGCAGAAGATCCTGAGCCAGTACTCATAGAAGGAGCCGTTTGTGTGCTTCTTCTGGCCGCACCCCATTGTACCTTTTACCGATTTTTTTAACTTTAAACTCCAGACAAAAACCATCCATAATGTTACAACACATACATGATGAATTTGCCAACCAAGGCTCAAGAAACTTGAGGGAAGAGCGTAGTGTCTCAGTTGTAGTTGCTGATTTTCAACTTTGTTGACACAAAGGTTGATGTGCCAGACTAAAAAGAAATGAGGGGTGCAATTGCAATAAAACACATTCACAACTTGGTGGAGGTGTCTGAAGGCTCTTGGTTGATTGCAGTTGTGGCCCCAAATCATGCCTGAGGGGCTAACTTTTATTTGAATGAAGGGCTACCAGCTCCCTCAGAGTATGACTGAGCATGCTGCCAAGAATATCATTTTGTATGATGACCTCATCAAACATCCTTGGTTGTTCTTGGCCTTGTGTAGCTTGCCCACCACCCTCATTCAGAACATCCACACTGCAGTAGACAAAACACAAACGAGCCCCATTGTTGGATCCACTCCTGTGCACATTCATTTTGTTAAGGCCATGCTTTTCTTGTGTTTTCTTGGCACCCCCAGGGGTGTCACAGTGACGAAAAGAACGGGAACAACTCTGTACAAACAAGCAACAACCACCACGCTCAAAACTTCTTGGCGTAGTACATGTCACGGAGTGTGGCATCATCATTGCGTCGGGCGTCAATGACAGCCTTCTTGCGGCGGCCGCTCAGGAACTCCTTCTTGCTTGATGTGCGCATCTTGAAGAGGGTCTTGGCCGTCGTGTCGCCCAGGCCCTCCAGCGCGTCCTCTTCCCTGGCCTTGGCCTTCCCCTTACCGCCGCTCGCACCGGACGTCGTACCGACCCGCCGCAGGCACTGCCGCAGCTCGTAGTCCAGCTGGTCCGTCAACCCCAGGAAGTTGGCCTGTTAACAGCAAAATATACATCATCAATCACCGACCGCACATCATGACACACGACACACGACACACGACACACGACACACGACACGCAACACACGACACGCGGCGCGTGGGGTGTGTACGTGTTCTTCCATCTGGGTGTCGGTGTGGGCGGCGCGTTTCATGAGCCGCTCGGAGGCGAAGAGGTTCATGCGGGCCTCCATGAAGCGGCCCACCTGGGCCTCGCGCGCGGCGCGCTGGACCGACGCGAGCGCGAGCACGGCCACATCGGCCTTGGCCTCCGTCTTGTCGCGCTTCGTCGTCACCCGACGCGTGGCCGTAATCACCCGCATGCACTGTGTCCACATTCCACGCATGTGAGAATGTAGATAGGGACCAATCTCCATTGACCCGCGATGACCGCGGTTTCCGTGCAACCGGTGTAAATTACCTGCATTCCGTCCTTGCAGGTGTAGTGGATCTGCACCTGGAACGGCGCAGCCTTCAGCTCAGTCGCCATTTCCTGCGAAGCCAAACGATTCGGCGTAAGCACACGACACACGCACGGCACACACGACACACGACACACGACACACGACACGCATGGCACACGGCACACGAACGCACACGCACCTCCTTGATGGCGTAGGTGAAGGTGAGATCGGTGTCGGCCATGGCGTTGCCCACGTCGTATTCGAAGAAGGGCGTGACGGCCTTCCTCTCCTTCTTCGCCTTCTTCTTGGTCTTCTCCGCCGTGGGCAGCGCGCGCCAGCCCAGGTACCTGTAGGAACGCGCTCTCGGGTCAGCCACAAGCCTTCTTGCCAGAGGAAAAGGGAAAGAAATCGGAAGAGCAAGCGAAGAAAACACGCGTCACACGTGCCTGTGGGCAAAGAGGCTGGTCTTGACGTTGGTCGCGATCACCGGGTTCTGCGAGATGACCCTGATCTGGCGCACCAGCTCGAGCGGATTCACAATATTGACCGTGCCTGTGTCGCACAACACAACACACAACACACAACACATGACACATGATACGCGACGCAAAGTTTAGCTCCGAGAGAACGAAGAATGCGACGGTCGGGGGCGGGGGAGTGATCAATACCGGAGGTCATCTCGGCGCAGCGGCTGAGGCAGTCCATGGCGCAGTCGGAGCCCTCGATGGAGAGCACGTTGATGGTGGTGTCGTTCTTCTTGGCCAGGCCGCCCACGCGCGTGTAGAACTCGGCGCCCCGCTCCTTCTCGGCGCCCTCGAGCGAGCCCACGCCCACGTTGCTCAGGCCGTCGGTGCACACCACCACCTCCGAGCGCCGGCTGTGCGACGCAATGGCCACCGCCAGCAGCAGCGCCGGACCCAACGCCGTCGCTCCATTCCTAGGAATGCATTCACATTCCACGAATAAGATTATTAATATTGTTTTCCAAATATGGATAAATAGAATATATAATGGCTAAAAAGAAGGAAAAAAGAGGATGGGAGACGCACTCTTGGAGTTGGGCGACCTTCTGGGAGACATCGTCGAGGGACTCGGCAATGGGGCGCAGGGCCTTGGTGTCCAGGTCGTGGCCCACCTTGAGCAGATCGTCGAACTCGCCCAGTCGGTCGCCCGTCACCACCTTGCCCCCGCTCGACCCGTCGCCCACAATCGTGACCTGTTCGACACAAAAAATAATAACATTATAATTCCACAACAGAATAATGTTGTGAATATGAACAGAAAAAAACACATAAAATAGAATCAGTGTAAAAATGTGAGAGAAATATTTAGATTGGGTGTGAGGGGTACCTCGTTGTTGAAGGTGATGAGGACCACCTTCTTGTTGGGACTCTGGACCTTGAGCCGCTGGAGGTGGGTGTCGACAGCGGCCTGCATGCACTCGAGCCGCGAGATGTACGACGCGTTGCGGTTCTCCCGCGGCATGTACTGGTACGAGTTCTCGGCATTGAACGACGCGTTGATCTCCTTGTTCTTCTCCTCCTTCGACTGTGCGCGCATCATATGATGAGTCACATGCGTGCGCGTGTGTGCGTGTGCGTGTGCGGTTACCTTGCCGCCGCCCTGTCGGAGGGCCTTCCATTCGTTCTGGAGCGCTGGTACTTCGGTGGAGACGCACATGGACCCGCTGATGTCCATGCAGAAGACGATGAGCCCTGTGTGACGGTGAAACCAAAGCCCGCCGCGACGAGTCAGAAGAACACACGACCGCACACAGGCACGTACTGCGGGAGGCGGCTTGGCTGCGGTGGTGACCGACGACGAAGACGAGGAGGAGGAACTGCCGCCGCCGAACATGTCCATGACCTTGCCGAAGAATCCCGACTTCTTGGGCGTCTTCCGGCCGGCCGCCGCCGCGTTCTGCACCGGAAGGCCGGAGACCACGATCTGCTTCCTGTAACTGTCCTCGATCGTCGGATCTATAGGAATCGAATCGGAATGAAATTAATCCCTGTTCCATGGTTACCATGCAACCATCGCGTTATGTAACCTACGATTGGAAAGGAAAAGAAGGAGAAACATGTGGTAACCGCGTACGTACCATAGCAGTCGACAAAATGGTTGCTGATGAACTGCACCGTGAAGGCCGACTTGCCGACGCCGCCGGAGCCGCACACGACCAGCTTGTACTCGACGCCGGTCCGGGGCGTGATGCGCAGCAGCTCGTGCACGGCCTCGTCGACGTTGACCCGCGTCTTGGCCGAGCTCTCGAAGAAGGGCATGCCGCAGCTGCGCGCGTACTCGAGGCCCTCGTTGCGCCCCACCTCGCGCTGGTCCCCCTCGAGGTCCACCTTGTTGCCGATCAGCACGATGGGCACGTCGTCGACGTCCTTGATGCGCAGGATGAGATCGCGGATGTTGCGGGCCTCGTCGAACGAGTTGCGGCTCGTGATGGAGTACATGACGATGAAGCACTGGCCCACGCGCATGTACTGCGATCGTTGGGCACACCCGCCATGAGTTCACCAGGCGCACACGGCACGCACATGGCACGACACGCACGCAACGCACGCACACGCAACACACACCATCGCACACGCACGACACGCATGCAGAGGTGCGAGTTCTGGGTTACCTGATCGCGCATGCAGCTGTACTCCTCCTGTCCGGCGGTGTCGAGCATGTCGAGCATGCACGTCTGGCCGTCGTCGGTGGTCTCCCAATTCTAGCAATACGTGCCCAGAAGAGTCAGCACTCGTGCACGAGACACACACAACACACAACACGACCAACGACACGACACGACACGACACGCGCCATACCTTGCGTGCCAGGGATGCCATGCTGGAGTCGAGGTCGAGCTCCTGGAAGTCCTCGTCCTCCATCTCCTCGGGGCCGGCATAGACCAGCTCGCTGCCAAAGGCCAGCGCGCCGCTCTCCCCGCCTTCGTCGTTCGTGGCCTGGGCCTGGGCCTGGGCCTGGGCCTTGGGCTTGGCCGGCTTGGCCGAGCCCTTGCGCTTCCGCTTGCTCTTCTCCTTTTCCTCGGCGACGACGACCGGCTCTTTGCTCTTGGCCTTGAGGCTGATGCCCAGCTTGATGGTGGTGGTCTCCTTTTCCTTTTCCTTTTCTTTGTCCTTCTTCTTCTTGTTGATGGCCTTCTGCTCCTGTTCGAGGGCGCTCTTGGCCTTGGCCTTGCACCACTTGAGGAGCACCAGCCGGTGCTTGGCGCTCTCGACGCCCATGCTCTTCAGCACCTCGTGGTCAAAGTCCTCCACGTCCTCCAGACCTTATGGGATGACGTCATTATTGTTGATAATAATAGAAGAATATATATTCGTGAATGAATACAAGCATGTTAATACGAAACAAAAAAATAAATAAATAAAAAAGGGATTCTAATCAATTTTACCGAAGTGGTTGTCGACGAGCAGGCTGGTGTAGGTGCGCACGTCGTCGGCAGGCAGGTCGATCCCGTCGAGAAGCGCCTCCCACCTCTTCAAGGGGTCCACTGGTACGTCCATGGCCGGTGCTTCTTTTTCTGTTTACGCGAGAGTGTGGCAATAATAACGTTCTAGTCGCCCTTCGTGCTGTGTTGCTCTAAAAATAGATAACCACTGCCGGCATGCCACGTCAGGTGGTTCGTTTTAGCCGAATGACTCCTTTGATGAAACGCAATGGTTTGTTGAGATCAATTTCGAAACACGTTCTGCACGAATGTAAGGAGGAAAGTGATGAGGAAAACCTTGAGAAATCAATTTCTCCAGCTGAAAAGGGCGCCAACGGACACATAGAACGACAGCTCGGCTGGATCAACATTGATTGGGCTTGTTGCTGATCTGGGCCGACTTCCACAGGTTCGATTCGTTTGCCCTCTTTCCCTTTTATCATCTTTCACCAAAAGTCTTTTTTAAACAATCATTCGACTCTCGCCACACAACATGTTCTGTCATGACCTCTTGGCAACAATATATTACCTGAATGAATATGTTCCTCATTTATATACTATTTATTTCCCATATTCTCTTCTTCTGTTCTTCCTGCTGACGTGGCGTGTAGAACCTTGAGTGAGCATGTTTGCATCTAACCGACGCCACGCTTCGACGTGCAAACCACAGCTTCATTGGCCACTACTACAGCAGTCAAGAGATGATGACAACGCCGACGACGCCGTCGCCCAAGGCGACGAGGGTGCGACAGAAGATCAGGCAGGCGCACGAGGGCCGCTGGGCGCACCTGAGCCTGGCCAACATGGGCCTCACCTTCTTCCCCGTGCCCAAGACACACGGCCCCGTCGAGTCCACCATGGACGAACGCGAACGCGAGGAGCGCGAGGAAAGGTATCAACACCGCACACACGCGCACACACAGCACGACACGCACGGTGACAAGTGCTTCGTGTGTCTGTGTGTTGTGTGTGTATGTGTGTGTATGTGTGTTGTGTGTGTGTGTGTGTCGTGCAGAGAGTTGTTGAATCAGCTGGAGCATCTGGAGAGTCTGGACCTGAGCAACAACGACCTGTGCCACAGCGCGTTTCCGTCGGTCAAGCGCCGCAGCAACTCGTTCTCGTCGCCGCTCAACGCCATCTCCGATCCGTTCAGCATGTGGTGGGACGACGATGACGACGCCGGCGGCGGCGGGCAGCATCACGGCCATGGTCGCACCCACTCGGCCGACGCCACGGCCACGGCCACTGCCGCATTCCTCGCATCGCTCGCCCTGACCGACCCCGTGCCGACCCCGACACGCCATATTATGTTGACCACGACATCAGAGACATCGGGTGAGCTGACATCAGCAACAGAGTCGTCGCCGTCGTGGTCGTCGACATCGTCGCCGCCGGCCTTGGTGGGGTCCTTCTCGACTTCACCCTTTCTTCCGCCGACCCCGCCGCCTTCGCCCATCACCTCCTTCGGCCTGGCCACGTCGTCATCGATGTCATCATCATCGACATCGACATCAACGTCGACATCGTCATCGTCGTCGACACATTTACCGCCGATGCTGCCGTCGCTGAAGAAGCTGAACCTGCGCAACAACAACCTGGACCGGATCCCGCGCTACGTGTGCTTCATTGCCTCGCTCGAGTCGCTGCACATCGAACTCAACGGCCTCACCGCGCTCAAGGGCGTCCAGTTCCTCACCCACCTCACCGAGCTCAACGCTCAAATGAACGAAATCGCGGTTCGCACACGACACAATCAACGACACGACACGACACGCGCTGATGTTAATGAATGGTATGTGGTGGGTCGCGTCCAGGGCAAGGTGCCGCAGCTGGCGGCGCTGTCGTCGCTGCGCACGCTGATGCTGGGGATGAACCACCTGACCGTGGGCGGCCTGCCCAAGCTGCACCATCTGAGCCACCTCGCGGTGCTCAAGCTCAACGACAACTCGCTCGGTAAGGAGACCCTCAAGCTCGCCTCGTCGACTTCGGCCCTCGCCACCCCGCCCTCCTCGCTCTCCTCGTTGTCGTCGTCCACGTCCACGTCATCATCCTCGTCGTCGATGTACGCCAGTGCCACGTCATCATCGTCGTCGATGTACGCCAGTGCCACGTCATCGTCATCGTCGTCGCCGCTGTCGCTGTCTACGTCGGCGCTGCGTTCGCCGTCGGCCACATCGCCGGCGCCGTTCATGCCTTCGATGCCGTCGACATCGATGTCGCCCTCGCCCGATTCGTCGGCGGCGGCGTCGTCCCTGTTGGCCTCTTCCACGTCGGCCTTTGCCAACCTCATCCGCAAACTGCCGCGCGATGGCGTCCTCGCCGAACTCGTTCTCGGTGCGTGCGTGCGTGCGTGCTGTGCGGTCGTGCGTGCGTGCGTCACGCGTGTGCGGTCGTGCGTGTGCGGAACTGACTGGGTTGTTGGTCCACACAGGCGGGAACTACCTGGGGCCGACGGTCCCCGAGAACATCGGGCAGCTGGGGAGCCTCACGCACCTGGACCTGTCGCGCAACGGCATCACGGCCCTCGGCGAGGCTCTCTTCGGGCTCACCCGCCTCTCGACGCTCGTACTGAGCCGCAACAGCCTCGCCCAGCTGCCTCCGCTCATCGGCCAGCTCACGGCCCTCACCTGCCTCAAGGTGGCGCCCCGACACGACACGACACGACACGACACGACACGACCAACGACACGACCAACGACACGACCAACGACACATTCTAATGTGGTGGTTGACTCAAGATGGCGGTTGACGATGGATTGACTCCCCCCCAGATCGA
The DNA here is from genome assembly GCF_000313135.1 of Acanthamoeba castellanii str. Neff. NCBI lineage: Eukaryota > Discosea > Longamoebia > Acanthamoebidae > Acanthamoeba > Acanthamoeba castellanii. The sequence continues at coordinate 212,805 of NW_004457268.1, read as the reverse complement.
CGGAAACACGCTGACGAGTGTGCCGGAGGAGGCGATGCGGGCGCTGACCAATCTACACACGCTCGAGCTGCAGCACAACCAGCTCGAGCTCTTCCCCCTCTGGTACTACTCCCACTACCACCACTACCACGCACACTTTGGCTCGTGGCGCTGACACGCACCACCGCACACGCAGTACAATCTACCTGGCCCGGCACTCACTGCGGGAGCTCGACCTGGCGCACAACTGCATCGACGCCTTTCCGGTGCGGACACACACACGACACACACACACACGACACGACACACACGACACACGACACACGACACACGTCTAGGTGTTTGTTGGTGTTGACACGCGTGGCAACCAATACAAGTTGGAGGACGAGGTGCCGCGCGAGCTGGGTGCGATAGAGGACATGACGCGGATGACGCGCCTCGGGCTGCAGTACAACTTCTTCGGGCGGGTGCCCGAGTGCATCGCGGCCGTCGCCAACCTGGTCTCCCTCGAGCACATGTACGCCGCCCAGCTCGTCACCGACCGCCTCTACATCGGTACTCTCACGCCCGCCCTTCCATTCTTTTTATTTCTATTTCTAGTATTAATAATAATAATAATATTAATGTTATAGAATTTGTATATTTGTGGAATAATAATTTTTTGTTTATTTTATTTTTGGATTTAG
>NW_004457268.1:211387-212118 GCF_000313135.1 Acanthamoeba castellanii str. Neff | reverse complement strand
TTCACTTCCGTTTTTCGCGGGCGATGTTCGTTCGTTCAATGCTGGCTCCTCCCGAGAACAGGTCGATCATCGACCAGAGCACAGCCGATGACCTGAAGTGGATCATCCGCATCATCGACAAGGACCTGCGCATCAAGATCGGACCCAAATACGTGCTGGGAGGTACCACACTTCGTGTCGTGTGTGCGTGTGCGTGTGCGTGTGCGTGTGTCGTGTGTTGCGGCTACGTGTCATATTCTAAGCTCGTGTCCGTTGTTTGCTACGACGTAGCGCTTCACCCAGATGCCTTCGAGGCCTACCGGAACTCGGCCGACCTCAAAGAAATCGTGAGCAAGGTACTCAAGCACGAATCCCTGCAGGACCTGAGCGCCTCCCAAATCCTGGGTACACTGCTTTCTCTGTTCTCTAGCTTCTGCACGTGCTGTTCGTCTAACTGGTGCGTGTCGTGTCGTTGGTCGTGTCGTGTCGTGTCGTTGGTCGTGTCGTGTCGTTGGTCGTGTCGTGTCGTTGGTCGTGTCGTGTCGTGTCGTGTCGTGTCGTGTCGTGTCGTGGTTTTTATGTAGCCGAGGAGGAGACAGGGGTCAAGCCCAAGGGAAAAGGCAAAATATTCAACACGTCGGTGTCTTTGATGAGCCCCGTCAAGCCCATGATCGCCTCGCCCATCAAATCGATCGGTACCCACGCCCCACTTGTCTTTGCCCGGCTGGTCGACTTCGCTGCCAACCACCACC
>NW_004457268.1:207002-211366 GCF_000313135.1 Acanthamoeba castellanii str. Neff | reverse complement strand
CTGCATCGACGCCTTCCGGTGCGGACACACACATGACACACACGGCACACACGGACGACACGACACACGACACACACACGACACATTCACGTCTGAGTGTTGTGTTGACACGCGTGGCAACCAATACAAGTTGGAGGACGAGGTGCCGCGCGAGCTGGGTGCGATAGAGGACATGACGCGGATGACGCGCCTCGGGCTGCAGTACAACTTCTTCGGGCGGGTGCCCGAGTGCATCGCGGCCGTCGCCAACCTGGTCTCCCTCGAGCACATGTACGCCGCCCAGCTCGTCACCGACCGCCTCTACATCGGTACTCTCACGCCCGCCCTTCCATTCTTTTTATTTCTATTTCTAGTATTAATAATAATATTAATAATATTATTCTTTTTGTGTGGAATAATAATTTGTTTATTAAATATTTTTAATTTAGGTGGAATCGATGCGGCGCGGAACAAGGTGCTGCTGCGCAAGCTCAACGTCACGCACGTGCTCAACGCCTCAATGATGACCCGCAGCGCCTACTTCCCCTCGGTACGCGCGCCAGCCGCCAAGACATCGTCTCCGCCGTCTCCCTGCTGACTCGTGTGCGTGTCGTGTCGTGTCGTGTGTTGTCGTGTGTCGCACGACACACACACAGGACTTCCAATATCTGGTGTTGGAGGCGATGGACAATATGCGGGAGGACATGCTGCGCCACTTCGACCGCTGTCACGAGTTCATCGACGAGGGACGCAACGCCGGCGGTGGTGTGCTCATCCACTGCCAGGCCGGCATCTCGCGCTCGGCCACAGTCGTACGTGGCTGCTCCTCCGCACGCGTTGTTTCATCTGAACTGACCCACCACACGCCGCACACACCGCACACACCGCACACGACGCACCGCACACGCACAGTTGGTGGCGTACTTGATGCGAACACTGCGGCTGCCGCTGGCCCAGGCGCTGGAGATGGCGCGCAAGAGTCGACCACAGCTGTGTCCCAACGACAACTTCCTCGCTCAGCTGCGCACCTACGAGGCCCAACTCGCACTCGCGCCCTCGCCCACCCACGCCGCCACCGCCGCCTCCGCCATCCTCCTCGCCACCGGCGGCAGCACCACCTTCCCACCACCACCTCCGACGACATCATCATCGTCGTCTTCTTCCTCTACGTTCGGGGTGTCGTCTTCTTCGTCGGCGGACTTGGTCGGTGGCGGGTGGGACCACTCGTCTTCGCCGGTCTGAGTTTGTGTGCCACAGCACTTGGTCGTTCAAAATTGTATTTGCTTTGCTTTGTTTTGTATCTACAGGTCCAGCATCTTCTTCTTGTTCTTCTTGGTGGGCGTGTCGCCGTTGTTGTTGTTGTTGTCCTCCTTCTTCTGCTTCTTGGCGGCGGGCGCATCGACCTTGCTGCTCGAGCTGCCCAGCACAAAGTCCTCGGCCTTGGCCTGCTTGGCGCCCTCCCTCTTCCTCTTGTTCGCCTGTGTGCCACACAGGTAACCAACAAAAGAAAGAATATTAGCAAAACAAATAACAAATAATAAAGAATAACAAATAATAAAGAATAACAAATAAATAAAGATAACATAACAAAATAAAAAGGGAGTGTGGCGAGGTCACAACTGTCGTCCGCGTGTGGGAAGCGAACGGACAACTCTAACAAACGGCTCGCGCCCTCCTCTCCCCCGGAAAGAAGAGAGGAGGGGTGCTCTAGTGCGGGAATGAGAGTGGAAGCCCACGGGAAGGACACGCACACGAAGGTGCGCGCCCCGCCAGGACCTCACCCAAAAGACGCACAACGACACGACACGACACGCACATAACGACATACACAACACGCGCGAGAAAGGAGAGAATTGAGGAATGAAACGTACGTGCTGTTGCTTGACCTTGGCGGCGAGCTCCATGGTGGTCTCCTCCTTCTGGGCCTCCTTCTTCTTGGGCTCCTCCTTGGGGGCGACAAAGGCCTTCTCCCGCTCGGCCTTCTTCTGCATCTTGGCCTCCCACTTCTTCTGCGCCTTCTCCTTGTCCTTCTGCTTCTTCTTCTCGGCCTCCGTGAGCCAGTACTCTCCGCTCTCCAGCTGCATGTCCAGCTTGCTGCGCACGCGATCGCCACACAACCAAATTAGACATCGTGTGCGTGTGCGTGTGCGTGTGCGTCGTTGCGTAGCAAAAGAGTACCTGGGCTGCTGGGCGGGAGGGAAGGGCGTGTATTCCTTCTTCTCCCTCTTGGGCTTGGCGGCCTTCTTCTTGACGTTGTTCTTCTTGAACTTGGGCAGGAATCGGTCCCAGTTTTCCGTCGCCAGCTGCGGGTCCTTGGCCAGCTCGCGCTTGATCATCAGCGCCTGCCACCAATCATCATCGTTCACCGTTCATCATCGTCATCATTAGCATTCTTTCTCGTAAAGAGAGAGGTCAAAGCGAAGAGTTAAGTTATGTTATGTACCTTGATGTTGTAGATGGGGTGGATATTGTTCATGCAGTCCTCGACGATGTTGCGGACCTGCTTGAGGCCCTTGTAGGGACCCATGACCGACACGGTGTTACCCTGCACCAGCACGTAGCACTCGGTCAACAGCTCGATCGCCTTGAGCGTCGCGCCGTTGGGACCTGAACCAGAGAACGCCAGGCGTAGACAATCGCCGAGTCAGTCACTCGTGGTGCAGTCATTTTTTAAAAAAAAATAATAATGATAATAATAAATTGAATAAATAAATAAATATAAAAAGAAAAGGGAATGTGGCGAGGTCACAACTGTCGTCCGCGTGCGGAAAGCGAACGGACGACTCTAACAAACGGCTCGCGTCCTCGCCCCCGAAAGGGGGAGGGGTGCTCTAGTGCGGGAATGAGAGTGGAAGCCCACGGGAAGGACACGCACACGAAGGTGCGCGCCCCGCCAGGACCTCACCCAAAAGACGCACAACGACACGACACGACACAAGGCCACACGACACGCGGGATAGAAGAGGAGAAGAGCAAAAAAAAAAATAAAAAATAGTGGAATGGTGGTTATACCGATGAGCCGCTGTCGGCGCTTGACGAATCGTTCCTTGTTGTGCACCATGCCGCCAATCTTGATGACATCGCAAGCCACATCGTCGCCCAACACTCGCACGGCCTACGCATGGCATAGATAATAAGATTATAAATTTTAGATTAGATAAAGATGTGTAGAAACAAAAATCACAACAAAAGTACAGTACCTGGGGGAAGGGCACGCTTCTTGCGAGAAGCTTAATCATGTCTCGGGCCTTGAGAATCATGTAGGGATCCCACGTCTTACGTGTTGTGCGGACAGTCATGGAACCTGCAAACATTGAAAATGAGCACATTCGAGATGCAGGTGCGAATTTTTTGAATGGAAGTAGAGGGGTAAAAACCTTCGATGAGATTGAGGGTGCAATCAATGCCGACATCCTTCAGGGCCTTGGTGATGGCGGCCCAAGATTCCCGGAGGTAGGACTCGCGATACTTGGGGAACAGAGTGGCGAATGAAGACTCCTCCAGGAATGAACCTGCCTTGTTGTCCTCGGGTTTGAATGCATCCACCTTCCAGTGGTCAATGCTATCATTGTCCCACGCTGCAGTTCCCATTAAGACGACATCAGCCTCAAAATCCGCGAAGAATTCGCCAACGATTAAATGGAGAGCACGTACGTACGTTTGTCCTTCCTGTACTTCTTATGATTCTTCTTCTGCGGCGTGGAGCCGTTCTCCGCCGACGGCTGCGTATGTGTGTCAGCCATCAGAGTATGTCCTGCTTGTTCTGATCAGATTGAATTCCGATTGTCACGCCAACGCAAGCTCCGCCACACTGGCTTTTCCTTTCTCCGTTTCTTCTCTTCTCTAGTTTTTCCCTAAGTCCCGACCTCCACCTTAAGTTGGCGCGAAATTCTCCTTGGACGCGTTCTGCTTTTCTGCGGACAAAGAGACCCAGTGTGGCAACCCTGTGTGGCGAAGAGTGCAGCTGATGCCAGAACATAATCACCTCGCCCCCAGCTCTTCTTCATTCAGGCGGGGTCTTGTTGTAAGCACATATAATTTCTAAGAATTAATTTGTTGCCAGGACAGAAAAGTGTAAAATAAAATAAAATAAACAACCCAACAACAACTTGTTGTTCGATTATTGACCTTGTAGATGGACACCTCAAAGTCTCTTGTGGCCCTGTCCTCCTTTTACGAATTCACTCGCCTTTGCGAACGAATAGGAGATGAGGCCTCCTACACGCAAAAGGTCGAGGTGGTGAAGGCGCACCTCAAGCCCCTTCTGGCCTCCGGCAGCAAGAAGAAGCTGAGCGAAGAGGAGCAGGGGGCAACGGCTACGGTGGTGCAGCTCACCTGCGGCCTCCTACTGTGCAAAGATGATCGCAAGCGCGTTTACAACCTTC
>NW_004457268.1:205309-206981 GCF_000313135.1 Acanthamoeba castellanii str. Neff | reverse complement strand
GCAAACATTGAAAATGAGCACATTCGAGATGCAGGTGCGAATTTTTTGAATGGAAGTAGAGGGGTAAAAACCTTCGATGAGATTGAGGGTGCAATCAATGCCGACATCCTTCAGGGCCTTGGTGATGGCGGCCCAAGATTCCCGGAGGTAGGACTCGCGATACTTGGGGAACAGAGTGGCAAATGAAGACTCCTCCAGGAATGAACCTGCCTTGTTGTCCTCGGGTTTGAATGCATCCACCTTCCAGTGGTCAATGCTATCATTGTCCCACGCTGCAGTTCACATGAAGACGACATCAGCCTCAAAATCCGCCAAAAAATCGCGAAGAACGCCAACGATTAAATGGAGAGCACGTACGTACGTTTGTCCTTCCTGTACTTCTTATGATTCTTCTTCTGCGGCGTGGAGCCGTTCTCCGCCGACGGCTGCGTATGTGTGTCAGCCATCAGCTATGTCCTGCTTGTTCTGATCTGATTGAATTCCGATTGTCACGCCAACGCAAGCTCCGCCACACTAGCTTTTCCTTTCTCCGTTTCTTCTCTTCTCTAGTTTTTCCCTAGTCACGACCTCCACCTTAAGTTGGCGCGAAATTCTCCGGGTGTTCTGCTTTTCTGCGGACAAATACCCAGGATGGGCATCCGAGGGTGTAAACCTCACCTGACCAACCAAGCATGTGACTGTTGGGTTGTCAAGGTACAAGCTGTCATGCACTACTGCAAGACTGATCCTTCTCTGTTCACTACAGGTGCACCACAAGTGGTGGAGTGCAGCTGCATGTGCATCTTCTCCTTGTTGTGCTGCCTGCTTCTGTTGATGGCTCTGATGTGGCACTGACTCAAACAATGACCAATGCTGCACTGAAATTCTCTTTCTGTGCAACCAGCAAGGTGCACATTGATAACCTTATTTGTTCCACCTGTTCCCTTTTGCAGTGTGGCGAAGATTGCAGCTGTTGCCTCAGCTTCGGCACAATCAATTTCTGAGAATTAATTTGTTGCCAGGAAAGAAAAGTGTGTAAAAAAATAAAATAAAATAATCAACATTTTGTTGTTCGATTATTGACCTTGTAGATGGACACCTCAAAGTCTCTTGTGGCCCTGTCCTCCTTTTACGAATTCACTCGCCTTTGCGAACGAATAGGAGATGAGCCCTCCTACACGCAAAAGGTCGAGGTGGTGAAGGCCCACCTCAAGCCCCTTCTGGCCTCCGGCAGCAAGATGAAGCTGAGTGAAGAGGAGCAGGCGGCAACGGCTACGGTGGTGCAACTCACCTGCGGCCTACTACTGTGCAAAGATGATCGCAAGCGCGTTTACAACCTTCGCGACCGCAACATGGCCAAATTGATGGCCCGGCATTGGAAATGCCCCGTCGAGGACGTGCTCCAGGACATTGCCGAGGGCGACGTCTCAGGTTCCTTCTCCACCTCCTTCCTCTACGCCTTCAATCTGACATTTCAATCTGTTTTCTATGATTAATAATAATTCTTTTTCTTCGTGTAGAGACTGCCAAGAGGTTCTTCATCTCGCACGGAAAGCCGTGCAGCCGAAGCACGTTCACGCTACAAAAGGTGGAAGGGTTCCTCAACAAGCTGGCCAACCTCACCAAGGAGGACGACCAGTACCAAGTCCTTGCGTACGCCTGCCCTCTTCTTCTTCTTCTTCACTTCCGTTTT
>NW_004457268.1:202926-205288 GCF_000313135.1 Acanthamoeba castellanii str. Neff | reverse complement strand
CACCACCACCACCACCACCACCACCACATCTTGGTGTCGTGGCCGGTGCGTACAGACGGTTGCATGAAGAAATGCCCGCGGGGCATGTTTGCGGAGATCAAGTACGACGGCGAGCGCATCCAGATACACAAAAAGGGCGACGAGTACGCGTTCTTTTCGCGCAACCTCAAGAAAATCCTCGAATGGAAGGTCGCCGCTGTCAGGGACTACATCACTGAGGTACCGCGCTCCGCGCCGCACCTCGCACACCCCAAGGAGCAAATCGATTATAATGAATTCTTCTTCTTCTTCTTCTTCTTCTTGCTCCCCCTCCAGTCGACGGAGGCGGAGTCGATCATCCTGGACGGCGAAATTCTGCTGATGGACACCAAGACCAGCAAACCCCTGCCCTTCGGCTCCCTCGGTACGCCTGCCGCGTGCCCCCCCCCTTCTTTTTTTCGACAATAGGGTAATCTTATGTAATGGTGTGCGCAACAACAACAACAACAACAACAACAACAACAACAACAACAACAACAACAACAACAACAACAACAACAACGACGACAACGACAACAACACAATCAGCCATCCACAAGAAGAACGATTTCCAGGACGCCACGGTGTGCTTGTTCTTGTTCGACATTCTCTACGTCGATGGCAAGGTCGTCATGAACGAACCACTCAAGAAGCGGCGCCAGATCCTTGAGGTGCGTGCCCCAGCACTCGCGCCACACAGTGGTCGGACCCCACACCCTGACGCGACACACGCACACGCACGCACGCACGCACACACGCACACACGCACACACACAGGAGAGCGTGACGTCGATCCCGCACCGCATTGAGTTCTCGGAGTACAAGGAAATCAGCGATCTCACCACGGGGGAGGAGGCCCTGACCGAGATGATGGACCGCGTGCTCAAGGAAGGCCTCGAGGGCCTCATGATCAAAGACATCGGCGACGTCTACAAGCCCGATAAGCGTCACTGGCTCAAGCTTAAGAAAGGTGTGTCGTGTGTGTCGTGTGTGCTGTGTGTGCCGTATGTGCCGTGTGTCTGACACGACATGCGTGCAGATTACTTGGCGGGCATGGCCGATTCGGCGGACCTGGTGGTATTGGGTGCCTACTTTGGCACGGGCGCGTATGGCGGCATGATGAGCGTGTTCCTCATGGGCAGCTACGACCCCGACGAAGAGAAATGGAAGGCACGCAGCCGCAACGTGCGCACGTGCACAAGACTCAATTCGTTTCCTTACCGGTTGTGTTTTTTTCGTGTGTGCGGTCCGAAATCGGGCAGACTGTGTGCAAGGCAGGCAACGGGTTCGACGACGCGGCACTGAAGCAGCTGCAGAAGCAGCTCCGTCCGCACATGAAACAGATTCACAAGAGCTATGACAAGGTGCCCTCCTGGCTCGATATCAACAGGTAAGAAGCTGCTATTTATTATTATTATTATTATTATGAATTATTGTTGGCATTTCAGTGGAACCCTCATAAGATGCCTCGTCACAGACTCCACGTGCCCGATTTCATTGTGACGGACCCCGAGCAAGCTCCGGTCTGGGAGGTGGCAGGCCAGGGCTTCACCGGTGCACCCCCCTCTCACATATGCGCGTGCGCATGTGTGGTATCGCGTCCGTGTGTCGCGCGCGTTGCGCGCGTTCTATGTTGAACGATTCTGCACTACACAGATTCGAAGCACCACACCACGTTGTCGATCCGATTCCCGCGAGTCACGCGGATACGCGACGACAAGGACTTCTCCACCCACACCGACGTCGTCCACCTACGCGCCCTCGCCCAGGCCTCGGCCGAAGGTAAGGCCTTACGTGCAAACCCCCCCGCCACCGCCCGGCCGCTAAGGCTCCGCGCACAGGGACCAGCATGACCAAGGCCAAGTCGGCGGCCAAGAAGGCCTCCGGCATCGGCACGCTCGATATCAAAGGCGGCGGCAAGCCCGTGTCCAAGGTCGGCGCCACCACCAGTTCCAGCAGCTCCAGCGCCAGCGCCAGCAAACCCAAGACCACCACCACCGCGACCATCACCAACTGGATGGGCAAGCCCAAGCTGGCTCCCCAGACAAAGCCGGCGGCGGCAACGCCCGACGGGCTGACGGTGGTGAAGGCGGGCGCGGGCGGCGGGGCCGATCTCCGCGCGGCGCTAATCAAAGCCGGCGCCTCGGCACCGAAGGCCGCCGCGCCCGCCGATCGGCGCACGATGCTCGTGCACTGCGTCAACGACGCCGGCGCGCTGTCGGCCGACGTCGAGGACCGGCTGGGCCTCCTCTGGGCGCAGTCCGCACGCGACGCCTGGACCCAGCACGCGGCCGGCGGCGACGATGACGAGCAAGAGGCGCCGCTCGGCGAAATCCAAATGGCC
>NW_004457268.1:201517-202554 GCF_000313135.1 Acanthamoeba castellanii str. Neff | reverse complement strand
CCTTGATGTTGGTCGAGATGGAGGTGCGCTGGAGCGTCTTGCCCATCTGCTCGGCGATGCTCATGAACCGGTTGCTGAACAGCGACAGCTGGATCGGATCCAAATCCGTCCTGCACGGCATGCGATTTGATGACGTCACCATGTGCGGTGTGTGCGGTCCGTGTGTGCGGTGGTATGTGTGCGTGCGGTGGTGCGAGTGTATGTGTGCGGTGATGCGTGTGCGGTGTGTACCCGATGGAGGCCTTGCGGGCCGACTGGACCTCGATGGAGATGTCGCCCCAGTTGGTGATCTTGGCCTTGCACAGGGGCTCGATCACGATCGTGCTCGTCTTGTCGATGATGATCGCCGGACCTACGACGATGTCGTCGGCGCCCAGATCTGAGAGCTGGTAGACCGGCGTCTTCACCCGCCGCCCTCGAAATAGCACGTCGTGTACTCCACCCTGACACGACACGACACGACACGACACGACACGACACGACACGACACGACCAACGACACGACCAACGACACGACACGACACGACCAACGACACGACCAACGACACGACACGACCAACGACACGACACACAGTGAGTGGGTGCGTGGTACATGTGGGGCAGCGCTGTGGAGGGTACTTTCTCTCGGAGAAGGGGGCGTCAAGCTTGAGCTTGGGGATGCGCTTGACGTTGGCGGTGACGCCGATGGCGCGGACGCGGATGTTATCGACAACGACGGCGCGCTCCTTAATGGTGAACCCGTACTCGCGCTGGTACTCGGCCTTGAAGGCGCCCTCGTAGTCGCCCTCGAACTCGCTTCCGACTGCCGGCTGCTTGGTGCGCAGAATCGTGTCCGTTCCCTCGTACCTCAAATCCAGGTACGGCTGCAACACACACACACACGCGCGCGACACACACCACACACACCACACACACGCACACGAGGATGACGTCAGTAAAATGTCATTTATGACGTATGGCAAATTGTAGGGTGGTGGTGCCTCGATGATGATGGAGCCCTGGTCGAAGCCGACGGCCTCGAGGCGGGCGGTGGCCTT
>NW_004457268.1:175829-201440 GCF_000313135.1 Acanthamoeba castellanii str. Neff | reverse complement strand
GGAAATGGACGCGATGGACGTCGTCGTCGCCACCAAGAAGCCGAAGGCCAAAAAAGGCCGCGACCAAGAAGCCGAGCGACAGCGACAGCGGCACCGAGGAGATGGACATGACCGACCTCAAGCCGCAGGCGGCCGCCTCTGCGACGACGCCCAAGGCCGGCCCAGCGCCAGACAAGCCGAAGCCGAACGCGACGAAGGCGACGACAGTCGCCGGCGACGCCGCCGCGGAGGGCAGCGGGAGCGATACGGAGGAGATGGACGTCGAGCAGGAGAAGGCCAACGCCGCGAAGGCCAAGGAGGAGATTATCGTCGACACAACGACGACGACGAGGAGGAAGCGAGGAGGCGAGACAGCGCAGAAGCAACTGATGAGGAAGAAGAGGGCGAAGAGGGAGGAGGAGGAGGAGAGCGAGGAGGACAGGCGGAAGAGGGAGGAGAGGCGGGTGAGCCGCCTGCTGCGCGGCGTGGGCGTCGTCTTTGGTGACGGCGTCGACGGAGACGCGAAGCGGGAACTCACCCAGCAAATCGAAGCCATGGGCGGCACCGTGTCTCAGGTTTGCCCCGCACGCACTCACGCACACGCGCGCGCGCGCACGCAGCCTGCTGATTGCGCGGTTGAACAAACAGGAGTGGGTGCCGTACGGCGGACGCATGTCGACACACCTGGTGCTCCTCGCGCCCGCCGCCACGGCCCTCTCCTCCCTCGGTACTACCCTATGGACCAGTCCTTCGTTTTTAGCTCTTTTTCGTTCTTTGTCTTCGCTTCGTTCTTTTTGCTCCCATCTCTGCGACTGATAGCGGCGAACGGCGGCGGCGGTGGTGGTGCAGCGGTGAAGCATGCGGACCGGCTGGGCGGGAAGGTGGTGCGGGCCGGGTGGGTGACGGACTGCTGGCGCGAGAAGCGACACCTCAGCGAGCGCCTCTACTATGCCCTGCCCAAGCACTATCTCGAAGACGAGGACGATGATGATGAAGACGACGACGAAGAGGAAGACGTGAGCCCGGCCGACGATGAAAGTGAACAGGAAGAGCCGGAGACTGACAAGACGACGACGATGACGACGACGACGACGAAGAAGAAAGTGATTGTCATTCCTTCGGGTCCGTCTGCCTCGACTTCCTCGTCGACGGCTTCGGCTGCCGTCACCGAGCTGCCGTCCATCTTCGCCGGCTTCTCATTCTACTTCTATGGACACAACAAGAAGAAGGGCAATCACTTCCCCGCCTGCGATAAGGTACCGCACATGCACCACCACACACCGCACACGCACACGGACCACCGCACACGCACACGCAGAACGACATGACACGTGCGTGCTGACGTCATCCGGATGTGAGCGCAGAGCGAGCTGGAGCGGTACGCGGTGGCGTATGGCGCGGAGGTGAGCGAGCTGGTGACGGAGGAGACCACGCACGTGGTGTCGTGGCGGCGCGACGTTGACGCCTCGGTGCTGGCCAGCGGCGGGGTGGGCACCGTCAAGGTGGTCTCGCCGCACTGGGCCTGGGACGCCATCAACACCGCCACCCGCCGCCCCGAACAGCCCTATCTCCTCTGAGTCCAAGACCCCTCATCATCACCACCACCACCACCCACCACCACAAAGAGGTGAGTCTCAAGAAGAGAGATGTAATGACAAAGCCAGCTGGCAATGGTTTATTGTTTGTTTTGGCTTTTTGTTTAGTGGCCCAGCCAGTAGAAGTAGCATTCGAATCTGGAGGTGTAGAGCTGGCACGGGTAGCACCCGCCGACGGCCCGCTTGTCCGGGCTCGAGAACGAGCCGTTGCACACATTGCGCGGCAGGTCCACCACGAACTCGAAGAAGAACCTGTCGTCCCATTGAACCTGGACACCACGTCGTTGTTGCGGCTGGTCAGTGCGTGTCGTGCGGTGGCGCACACACGGTGGCGCAGGGGGCGGGGGGGGGTGTAGTACCTTGACAGTGCCGGGGCCGTCGGGGTTGAAGGTGAAGTAGCTGCGCCAGACGCTGTCGATCGAGGTGACCGGGGTGCACACGCTGGCGCCGGCGTCGGTCCACGCGGTGCCGTTGCCGGTGGTGATGGGCGAGCCCTTGGAGATGGCGACGGGGACGTGCACGGCCTGAACGTCGTCGCACCAGTCGCTCTCGACCACAACTCCGACGACGGCGGACGTCACCACCGCGAGCACGACCAGACAGACCAGCAGAGTCAGGCGAAGGAACGACATGTTGTTGTGTTGGCGTTGTATGTAAAAGTAAAGAAAGAATGAAAGAAATAAGATAACAGCGTGTTGCGGACATTCGGGGAAAGAAAATCTCCTTGCCACTATTCTCCTGTGGCATGTTCGGGGCTTTGTTTTGTTCCAAAAATTCCCCAGTGGATGCGGCTATATCACCGCTCCCTGTGGTAGCTGGCCTTGTGTTGATGTCTAGGCTGGAGTGTGCCAAGCTCAAGATCCAGGGCCCAGTGGCCTCCTGTGGATCTGACTTAGTTGTGACTGTGCTTCACACACTATCAGAACTTTAGAGGTCCCTTACTGGTTTTCTGTGCACCTGTTTATTCAATAGGAACTTTTTGGTTTTAAAAAAGAGGAATATCCCCAAATTTGACTACAACAGAGGGATTTGTTTTCTCTCTCACTCTGCAGCACTCAAGCTCCTTGCCTAAAATTGGTTGGTGGCTTGGTGTTCAACTACTCATCTTGATTTCAACTCTTCTGCAGTATCTTGTCTGTGGTGGGTTATTGACATTTCCAGTTGTGAGGGTGTGGTTGCAGGGCTCAGTTCTTAAGGGTACACTTAAGAGATCCACATCACAACATTGGACCGCGCATTTGACATCCATAAACTTGTGCAGGAGGAGGTGCCCGGGCGCGAGAAGGCCAAGCCACGAGGGCCGGTGGACAGGGGCGCCCTGGGGCTGGTTGACTGGTCGTTCCTGGTGGCGGAGGCGCTCGACAGGAGACCGGCGAGAATGCCGTCAGTAGGGGAGTCAAGCGCCAGGAGCCGGAAAAACGAACGAACAGACAGGACGACGACGTTCAAACGAAGCTTTGTGATCGACGACGTGGCAGAACAGAGGAGAAGAAGGCGAGATCCACGCCTGTCAAGAAGAGGCGCTACGTCGTGGAGGAGGACTTGGAAGATGGGTCGTGGGCCATAGAGCAGTTGGTGAAGGAATAGACTTTCCCAATGTAAATAGCATGCTTCATTCCTTATGCACCATTCCACATGCATCATAATTGGGCTACTGCAGCGCAAATTGTGGTAGGAGGCCTTGTGGTGTTATAGTAGAGCTGGCACAGAAGCTGGTGGTCGGGGATGTACCACCCGCCCCCAGCGCTTGCGTGCAGCTTGCCCAACACGACAGACTCGGCCAAGAGCTGAAACGCCTCGTGCACTGCACCCACACTGGTCAGCTGCTGCCCGACCGCGAGAGCACGAAAGAGAACGTACGCCGCACCTCCTCTTCCGGTCAAGCTGCTGGTCTCGGCCCAGAGTGTGCCGAGCTCGAGAGCCAGGGCCTGGCCTTCCGCAGCCGTCACCTGCCTACGCTCCTCCAGATCCGCCTTGGCTCCAACTGTGATTATGCTCAGTTCAACGCACACTCGCGCTCGCACTCAGTTGATGGAAGCCCTGGGCTTGAGCAAGTACCAAGTATCACGCTGGGCGGTTCTGCTTAGGGTTAGGGTTGCGTCACACTACCGCCAGTCAACAGTCCAACATTGACGCGCCGAGACTCGCGGTCAACCATAGTCAATGCTAGCATGAGTTGGCCATGGCTTGGACGTACGATGGAGGGTGACGGGCAGTCCCGCGATCTGGAGAGTCTGAACCCGGTATGGAATGCGCAACGTTGTTGGCGGTTGGTAGGGCACATACCGATAACCAGTGAGACGGCGGTGGAGCGTGCTCTTGCCCACACCTGTTTCCACCGAAATCAGTCGCTCAATCCTCTCGAACGGACCTGAACGCTCAAGAATGTGTGAAGCGCACCCCAATCACCGTAGAGCACCACCTTCAATGTTCGCTCTGCTGGGCTCGGCGTGGTAGACTGCATTTCCGCCTCTGTGGCACCGCGAAAGTTGAAGCCATGGTGTGTGCGTGTGCGATGGGGCGTGTGCGTGTGCGATGGGGCGTGTGCGTGTGCGTGTGCGTGTGCGTGTGCGTGTGGGCGGAGTATGCGGTACGTCTTCTGCGGGCAAATCGCTTTAACCGAGGCGCGAGCCACTTCATGTACTTGCCCTTCCACGGCGTACCTGCAGTGTCGGCGCAACCGACATCACAAAACCGACGCCAGATGCAGTCGGCGCTGCTCACTCGGTCGAGAGCCTGTCACGCAACAGACTGGTGCGTTAGAATCTGTCGTGAGCGAGTGGGCGGGTTCTAACAAGGTACGCACGGCGCAGGTCTGTGCCACACTGCACAGGTCGTAGGGCTCGAGATGGTCCATCACGCATAGCAGCACGTCTGTGGGTACGCACAACAGGGGGCACGTCAAGCCGGCGTGGCGCTCGAGCAGGTCGTGCCCTTCTGCCCTAGCCACCTTCACAAGAGAGAAAGTGTGAGCAGTCCCCGCGTGAACAACATTTCGGCGTCACTGCAGCGAAGTGAGCAGAGGCGTACGTGTAGCGACCACACCGACGAAGCCGCTCGCAGCCACCGCACGACGCCGTCACCCATCCACCCCTGCTGCCACCTCCGTCAGTCGCTTCCATTGTCAGCCATAAGCTCAGCGCTCATTTCTTCGTACCACAGGCCTCCTTGAAGGGGGGTCAGTAGCAGATGGTAGCGGCCAGCAGCGGCCAACCTTCAACGTTGCTCTCTACTCCTTCAGCCAAGCGGCAGTCAGCCAGCGTTGGTGGCGCAGCTTCTTCGTGTTGTCTTTCTTTTTCAGAAGCGGAGGACAGAAGTGCACAACTTCTTCGCCCTTCTGACCGTTCCATTGGTGGTGGCCATCGCACCGAAGAGGTAAGTGGCGAAAGAAAGAATGTAGTGTGATCAAGAGGGAGGGCAAAAATTCCACGAATAGCATCAGTTGGTGGTGGTGGGCTTGCCGTAGCCGCCGGCGCCGGGGGTGATGATGCGCAGGCGGTCGCCGACGCCCATGGTCAGGGTGTTCTTGCCGCCCAGGTACACCACCCGCCCGTCGGCCTTCACCCACTCGTTCGATCCGCGCGCACCGTCCTCGCCTCCGTTGAGCCCGTGCGGCGCTGCATAATAATGAAAATAAGAATAATAATAGTTAGGCCGTGTGCGGATGCGGTGTGTGTGTGTGTGTGTGTGGTGTGTGCGTGCGTGCGATTGTACCAAAGGCGCGTCTCTCGGACAGGATGCCGACGGTGAGCGGCTGCAGGAACTGGAGCTCGCGCACGACGCCGTCGCCGCCGCGACGCAGGCCCCGGCCGCCGCTGCCCGCGCGGATGGAAAACTCGTTGAGCAGCACCGGGTACTTGCGCTCCAGGATCTCCGCGTCTAAAAACCACACGACACACACACACACACACACACACACACACACACACATGTCAGCATGACGTGGCATTCCCCAGATTCGGGCGCGGGCGCGGGCGGGCGCGGTACCAGTGATGCGGGTGTTGGTCATGTGCGAATGGACGCCCGACTCGCCCTCCCAGTCTGGGCCGGCGCCACCGCCGCCGGCGATGGTCTCGTAGTAGCCCATCCGCTCGTTACCGAACGTGAAGTTGTTCATGCAGCCCTGCCGGCCGGCCAGCCACTGATGAGTTCACCGCACACGCACACTCACCACCGCACACGCACAACCGCACACGCGCGCAAGAGAGGGTACCTGGGAATTGGCGCAGGCCTTGAAGGCGGTGAGGATGACGTCGGTGACGCGCTGGGAGGTGAGCACGTTGCCACCCACGACGCCGGCTTCCTCGGACGGCGCCAGAATCGAGCCCTAGCGACGTCACGTGCGCGCGTGCGGTGAGCAACACTCACGACACACACACACACACACACACAAAAGAGTACCTCGGGAATGATGACGTTGACGGGGTTGAGACAGCCCTGGTTGAGCGGAATCTCGCGTCGCACGAGACACCGGAGGCAATAGATCACGGCACTCATCGTCACCGCACGCGGCGCATTCAAGTTACCTTTGCGCGCGCACGACACACACGACACGCACCGCACACAACACGCGTGAGTACGACACGCGACACTTGCGACCGGCGTCGGGGCCACGTACCGTAGATTTCGTGGCCCGTGCCGGCAAAGTCGAAGACGGCCGTGCCCTGGACCACCCAACGCACGATGATCAGCCAAAGATCGGGCAAAAGATGGTCGAGAGAGGGGACGTACGTCGTTGCGGTCGATGGTGATCTTGAGGCGGATGGGGGTGCCGTCGTCCATGAAGTCCTCGGCGTAGAGGTGGTCGACCGGGTCCAGGCCGTGCTCCTCCGACAGCGTACGCAGCATCTCACGCACCGCCTGCTCGGCGTTGTTTTGCACTGCATCCACATAAATTCAAGAATAAGAAATATTAGAAATTATTACATATAGAAACAAATAAATAATACCTATAAAGAATAATAAATGATAAAAAAACAAATAAAATTATGGTGAATGTACCGTGGAACATGTAGGCCTGCACGACTTCGAGGCCGTACTCCTCGATCAGCTCGCCCACCAGGTGGATGCCCTTGTTATTGGCCGCCACCTGACAAAACACGCACGCACAGTCCGCATGAGCGCGTGCGGTGATGAGTGTGCGTGTGCGGTGGTGCGTGTGGTGATGTGTAGGTGTGTGTGTACCTGGGCCTTGAGATCAGACATGTTGTCTCGCAGGTTGCGAGTACCTGAGCAGGGCACCTCGTTCGGCTGCCTCTCCATCTTGCCCGGCGCCATCAACAGCTCCGTAATTCCCTATTTTACAAAATTGCCATATAATATATAATATATTCATCATTGTTTAATCTGACAGCTTGATTTACTTGAAATACAAAATGTAAATATATATTTTCACATATTCAATTATTAAATCAATAATGAAAGAGAAAATGAGAGAAGCATACCTCTTCCTGGAAGACGCCGTCCTTGACGAGCTTGAAGGACTTGATGCAGGCGCCCTCTTCGGCCAGCGTGTGGGAGAAGGGCGGCATCGAACCCGGCGAAATGCCGCCAATGTCAGCGTGGTGGCCCCGGCTCGCCACGAAGAACACAGTCTTTCCGTTCTTAAACACCTGCGCACGCCGCACACAACACACGCACGACACGACACACACCGCACATGACACGACACACGCAGCACACAGCACGACACGCGCACGATACACGGTCAGCGGCCGGAGCGATGGAAGGTGGAGGAGGTGGGCCTAAGGGCCGTACGGGGGTGATGACGGTGATGTCGGGGAGGTGAGAGCCGCCGGCGGCCGGGTGGTTGGAGACGACGACCTCGCCCTCCTTCCAGTCGGCCCCGAGCAGGCGGACCTGGTACCGCACCGCCTCCTGCATCGCACCCAAGTGCACGGGCAAGTGCGGCGCGTTCGCCACAAGCCCTCCGTCCGGCTGCGCACGTATGCGTGTGCGGTCGCGCGCGTGTGGTGTGTGCGCGTGTGCGGTGTGTGCGATGAGAAAGAGAACGCGATGGGACGCGGGGGGGGGAAGGGTCGAGAGCGTGGGCGTACGCCGAAGAGGGCGCAGGAGAAGTCAAGGCGCTCCTTGATGTTGGTCGAGATGGAGGTGCGCTGGAGCGTCTTGCCCATCTGCTCGGCGATGCTCATGAACCGGTTGCTGAACAGCGACAGCTGGATCGGATCCAAATCCGTCCTGCACGGCATGCGATTTGATGACGTCACCATGTGCGTCTGCGGTGCGTGCGGTGGTGCGGTGGTGCGAGTGTATGTGTGCGGTGATGTGTGTGCGGTGTGTACCCGATGGAGGCCTTGCGGGCCGACTGGACTTCGATGGAGATGTCGCCCCAGTTGGTGATCTTGGCCTTGCACAGGGGCTCGATCACGATCGTGCTCGTCTTGTCGATGATGATCGCCGGACCTACGACGATGTCGTCGGCGCCCAGGTCTGAGAGCTGGTAGACCGGCGTCTTCACCCGCCCGCCCTCGAAATAGCACGTCGTGTACTCCACCCTAACACGACGCGACGCGACGCGACACACAGTGAATGGGTGCGCGGACATGTGGGGCAGCGCTGTGGAGGGTACTTTCTCTCGGAGAAGGGGGCGTCAAGCTTGAGCTTGGGGATGCGCTTGACGTTGGCGGTGACGCCGATGGCGCGGACGCGGATGTTATCGACAACGACAGCGCGCTCCTTAATGGTGAACCCGTACTCGCGCTGGTACTCGGCCTTGAAGGCGCCCTCGTAGTCGCCCTCGAACTCGCTTCCGACTGCCGGCTGCTTGGTGCGCAGAATCGTGTCCGTTCCCTCGTACCTCAAATCCAGGTACGGCTGCAACACACACACACACGCGCGCGACACACACCACACACACCACACACACGCACACGAGGATGACGTCAGTAAAATGTCATTTATGACGTATGGCAAATTGTAGGGTGGTGGTGCCTCGATGATGATGGAGCCCTGGTCGAAGCCGACGGCCTCGAGGCGGGCGGTGGCCTTGCGGCCCAGGGCGTCGATGCGCTGGGTGAGGTAGCCGGCCATGCTCTCGCGAGAGTAGGTCTGGGCGCAGGGCTCCTGGAACTCCTCGACCATGTCGGCCAGGCCCAGGCCATAGGCAGACAGGATACCGGCGAAGCGGTGAATGAACACCCGGCGCATGCCCAGCATGCGCGCGATCGCACACGCGTGCTGGCCGCCGGCGCCGCCGAAGCACGCCAAGACGTGCTTTGACTGCGCAGAGAGAAAAAATGAGTCAAAGTCAAGTCAAAGTCAAGGTCGTGGTGGTCTGGGCTACCGGGTCGTGGCCGCGGGCTTCGGTGAGCGCGCGGATGGGGCGGCACATGGTCTCGTTGGCCACTCGGATGAACCCGTAGGCTACCTCGTCGGGCGTGAGCTGCTTGGCGTCGCCCTGCTTGGCGTGCCACTGGTTGATCTGCGCGGTGAGCTCGGCGAAGGCCTTCTCTGTGCCCTCCTTGTCGAGCGGCTCCTTCTCCGTCGGACCGAAGATCTTGGGGAAGTACTCGGGGAGCAGGCGGCCTGAACCCAACACCTTCGATCAGCGCACCGCACACACGACACACGCGACACACGACATGCGCGCACATGGCACGACACGCACGGACACGTACCTAGCAGCAAGTTGGCATCCGTGATGGCCAGATAGCCGCCCTTGCGATAACACACAGGACCCGGGTGCGCGCCCGCGGACTCGGGGCCGACGACGAACAGGCCCGAGCGGAAGAAGAGGCGGGAGCCGCCGCCAGCGGCCACGGTGTTGATGTCGAGCTGCGGCGATTGGATGGTGATGCCCGCGGTCACCGTCTCGTAGACCTGCTCGTAGATGCCCGCATAGCGCGACACATCTGTCGACGTACCGCCCTGTTTCCACCACCACCTCGTGAGCCATGTACACAAATGTAGTGACATTGGTGATGATAAGAGGAGGAGAAGAAGAAGAAAACGATGACGAGGGCCGGTACCATGTCGAAGCCGATTGCGGGCATCTTCTCCTCGGTGTCGGTCGTCATGGCGTAGCCCACCACACCTCCTGCAGCCCCAGAAGAATGTCATCCCACGTTTAGGAATGCGTCAGGAATGCACGCTGTAATGGTCGAGGAATGCAAGGGGGAGAAAGGGAAAGGGCTTGGGCGAACCAGCGGGGCCGGAGAGAATGGAGGAGGAGCCGCGGAAGCGGTCGACGGGAGCGAGTCCGCCGTCGCTGCGCATGAAGGAGATGCGCACGTTCTTGGTCAGGTGCTCGTCGAATCCCTTGGAGAAGTTCTCGATGTAGCGCTTGATCAGCGGCGTCAAGTAGGCGTCCACCGTCGCCGTGAAACCTCTACAAGCCGAGTAATTAGAAAAATTTAAAATGAAACCTGTAATAAAGATAAATAATAATAATAAACAGATAAATAATATAAATACTAATAAACGAGGGAAAAAAGGAGAGTTACCGAGGGACGATGCGGAACATGCTCATGACCTCGTGCGAGAGCGAGATCTGCTCGAAGCCGATCTTGGCCGCCACTTGGCCCACCAGTGCCTCGTGCTCGTGGAAGGTGTACGAATGCATCAGCACCACGGCCACCGCCCGGATGCCCGAATCGTAGACCGCCTGTAGCGTGCATGTATGTGTGTCGAGGTGTGCGTGTGCGATGTGTGCGGTGGTGCGTGTGCGGTTGTAAGAAATGATTCTATGAGAGCTGAAAAAAAATGAGAATGAGAAGACGTGGGTTTGACCTTGAGGTCGGCCTCGAGCTTCTCGAGATTGGGCTTCTTCAAAATTTCGACCCACTCGAGCGTGGTGCCCTTTACGTAGTCTGCAGACGTCACACAAGCAATCAGCTGTACAATTCAAGAAAGCGAAGGACGGGGGAAAAACGAGAAAAGAGCGAAGGACGACGAGATAAGAGCAAGCGTACTGCCGGTAGAGGCAGAGTCGGCGGGGAGGTTGGACTCGGCGCCCACCAGACGGACGCGCTCCTCGACTTCGACCACCTGCTCGTAGAGCATCTCGGGCCTCTTCATGCTCAAATCGAAGATATCAGGTCGCGACTGGTTGCCTACACTCTAACTGTTAGTGTGTGCAGCTACGCGTGTGCGTTGTGTGCGGTGGTGTGCGGTCGTGTGCGTGCGCACCGATGCGGAGGACGTCGCGGAAGCCCTTGGTGACGATGAGGGCCGTGCGCTCGCCCTTGCGTTCGAGCAGGGCGTTGGTGGCGACGGTGGTGCCCATGCGGATCCACTTGATGTGAGACGTGTCGACGCAGTCCTTGGGGATCGACTTGCCCGTCACCTGCGTACGCGTTCGTGCGCTTGCGTCAATAAAAGAAGAAGCAACGCGCGTGTGCGGTGGTGCGTGTGCGGTGGCGTGTGCGGTGGCGTGCGCGGCGTACCTCTTCGAGGATGCGGCGGATGCCCTCGCGCGGGGCATCGTCGTAGTTGCTGGGGTCAACCGACAGCAGCTTGCACACCCTAAAGCCGGGCTCGCCTGGCACCTGCGAAGGTTGAAGGCCCCCAATTATTTTAATAAGTAAATCATGATAATTGATGAAGCACGAAAATAAAAACATCAATCATAATAATAATATATTAAAAAGATTGGGCGTACCTCGGCATAGATGTCAGTGAATGTGCCGCCACGATCGATGGAGAATGTGCACTTCTTGTCCGCCTCCACTACTTGCTCCATCTCTTGTTCTATAGAAAAATCGGTTTGGAACTACACAAATGAAGATCAATCTGCAATCTTGATGCGATGGAGCGTAAGGTTAGGGTGAGTGCATACCGCAGCGTATCAGTTCTGGCCACAGATAAAACTACGCTCTGTGCGGTGGTGCAGCGTGAAGTCGCGACTTCTTTCTTCTTTATTATTATTTTGGCCATTTTTATTGGTGGAGGTTACCGCGGCTGACAGACCGCTGTACCCAGAGTGCAACAACTGACCGCCGTGAATGGCGGTGCACCACAATGCGTGATTACCACGCCAGGTCACGAAGCGTGGAGGACACCTTTGCTCAGCAATTGACATACACTGCACCGTGCACTGTTTTTTCCCTTTTTTTGCCACCCATTTCCTGATTTCTTTTCAACCACTTCCACCACGGCAACGACCAAACGCAACGTTACGACCGTACGACATGAAGACCGCCCTTATCGCCATTACCCTTCTCTGTCTCGCGCTCGCTAGCATTGGTACCTCTCCTTCTCTCCCCCCCTCTAATCCTCCTTGGCCAGTTCTCTTCATCTTTTCTTTCATCAATGCAATCTCCCACTGATCTAAAGCTCAAATCAATTCCTTCGTCTTACTTCTGGTCCTGAGGGACTTGCGTCTTCCTCTCATTCGCTCTCAATTCATCTCCCCCTTTGGCATTCTTCGGCTTTTAAGAGTTGGCGAGTAGCGAGTAGAGCGTCGATTACTTAATCGATTGGCAACGTGTACAGTGGTGATGGGAGACGAACTGGAGGAGCAGCAGCAGCAACCGCAGTGGGCGGTGAAGGTGGAGGAGGGACACAATCCCGACGAGGTGGCCGAGCAGCACGGCTTCATCAACCTTGGCCCCGTGGCCAACCTCAAGAACTACTTCCTCTTCGAGGCCAGGCACCAGAACAAGCGTTCCACCCAACACGCCGCCACGGTAAGCCCAACATGTGTACTCAGATGTGTTGATCTAGAGGCCTGTGTGCAACGCGTGTGAGACACACTGCCGACTGTAACTTGTTGTGCTGTTGTGTGGACAGTCTCTGGCCGAGCACCCCGGAGTATCATGGATGGAGGAGCAGGAGGTGAAGCAGCACGAGAAGAAGAGGAGGAACTAGGCTACCTGCGACCCTGGAGCTAAGCCTACAAATAGCATATGACACGGCTCATAGGGGCCACGATCTCACTTGCCACAATAACACTTCATTTTTATGAGCTAAGACTGAACTAGTCGGTAGCGAGCCAAGAGCGACGTCATTGTGTAGGCAGACGTTCTTAGGGGAGGTTGGCGATGCCTGGGCCTGGCCTGTTGACCGCCCACTCGTGCCTGTGTGCAAACTCGTGTGAGACACACTGCCGACATCTTTTCGTGTCGTTTCAATGCCGAGCGGAAGTACGTACTGCACGGGCCAGTGGATGTCGTATTTGAGCTCCTTGGCCGCGTGAAGCACCCAGAACGGATCCCGCAGCAGCTCGCGCCCGAGGAACACAAAGTCTGCACAACCATACCACGCTCATTAGTTGGTCGTGTGTCGTGTGTGCGTGCGTGGTTGTGTGTGTGTGTGTGTGTGTGTGGGCCGGGAATGCGTACCAGCACGCTTGTGGAATATGATTTCCTCGGCTTGAACAGGCTCTACGATGAGTCCCACGGCGCCGGTAAGCACATCAGCCTCGCGCTTGACCTGTTCGGCGAACGGCAGCTGATACAGTGGCCCCACGCTGATCTTCTGCGCTGGGCTGTGTCATGGCAGCGCGCGCGCACGGCGTTGTTCCCGTCAGTGTCGTGCGTGACGTAGATACGTGTGTGTTGTGTGTGTGTGTGTGTTACCTTTGGCCACCGGAAGAGCAGTCGACGAGATCGACGCCCTCGACCTTGACCAACTTGGCCAGCCGGACCGTATCCTCGACAGTGGTGCCGCCCTCGACCCAATCCGAGCTCGACAGCCGCAGGAACAGCGGCTTCGACGCCGGCCACACCTTGCGCACCGCCCTCACCACTTCCAGCACGAACCGCGTCCGGTTCTGCACAGCACAGCACAACACGACGCACACGACACACACTCGTTATTAAGCGTCATTGCACCAACCGCACACACTGCACAGAACACAGGGGTGCGCGTACCTCGAAGCTGCCGCCGTACTCATCAGTGCGGTGGTTGGCGAGCGGCGAGTTGAACGACGAGATGAGGTAGCCGTGGGCGCCGTGGATCTCCACGACGTCGAACCCGGCCTTGTCGGCCCGCACGGCGGCGTCGGCAAAGGCCTGCACGATGGCCTGGATCTCGTCCTTGGTGAGCTCGTGCGGAACCGGCGACTTGTCGTCCCACGCAATCTGCTCATTGACATGTTTGTTGGTAAGCGCGTGTCGGTGTGTGTGTCGTGTCGTGTCGTGTCGTGGTGGCACGTACAGGCGAGGGGCCGACCGGGACCCAGCCGCCCTTGTCCACTGGCACAGGCGCGCCGGGCGCAGGGAAGATCAAATGCGGCGGATATGTGGACGCCTACACACACACACACAGCACACACACACACACACACACACAACACGACGCTCGCGTTAGTTGCCAGGCTTTCGCGTCAAGGTCTGGGGTCAACGCACCTTGCGTCCGGCGTGGGCGATCTGGAGGCCGGCGCGGGCCTTCTGCGAGTGGACGAAGTCGACGATGCGCTTGAGCGGCGCGATGTGCTCGTCCTTCCACACGCCGGCGTCCCACGGCGTGATGCGGCCCACGTCCTGCACGCCGGACGCCTCGAACACCACCAGGCCCGCGCCGCCCTTGGCAAAGGCGCCCAGGTGGGTCAGGTGCCAGTCGTTCATCAGACCGTCCACCGACGTGTAGGTGCACCTGCAGTGAATAATAATCATAATTAGTTAATAAAACAGGAAATTTTTGTTAAAATAAATAAATAATAAATAAATAAATAGACGAAATATAAAAAGGAGTGCACGTACATGGGGGAGACGACGGTGCGGTTCTTGAAGGTGACGTCGCGAATCTTGAGGGGCGTGAAGAGGTGCGGCACGTGACGAGGCGTGCCGCGCTGGGCGGCCGGTCCGGGGTCCTCGGCGGCATAGCCGTCCCAAGGGGCCACGAAGGGCGCCAGCGTCGGCGCCTCCTCGCCTGTGCTCTGTTGCTTGTGTTCCATTTGAGTAAGGAGTAAGTGGTTCTTCTGTGTTCAGTGTTCTGTGTGTTGAAAAGACACCTCCAGTCACGAGGGACCGTCTTATTTATCCAAAGGTAGCCCCTGCCAGCAGTCGGCGATAGGGCGCAAGTTGTTCGCCGGGCCACCCGGAGACAGGCAACCCGGTATCTCCGTCACATCTCCCAAAGAATGAGCAAACATTTCCGAAACAAAATACAAATTCGAAATTTATTATTTTTTGACCGAAAACAGACGCGTTGGCCCATTCTAGATTTCCACCGCCAAGGCGATGAGAGATGAAGAGGCGAAGCGTGGCGAGCGTGGTCGCTGCAGAGGGCACCCTGTTTGATGCTTGTGTGGCCACCCTGGTCACCGTCATCCCTCCTGCCCACCACCAGGCCCTGGCTAAGTGCGCTTTCAGCCCCCCATATGAAATAATTGGTGCAATTAAAATACAAAATACTATTGTATTTTAATTCATTGGTGGGGGGGCACAGAGCAATCGCGGGTGGGCTGGGCGGTGATGGGTGCGTGCGAGTGGCACGCGCCATGCACCACTGGCAGCTGACTGACGACTGCACGCTCGCCCTGCTTGGCTACCTGTCGTACCATTTCCCCACCGATGACACTCACCGCCTCGATCTCTCGTACTCCCCCATCCTCTTCTTTTTGACAGTTTCTAAAACAACTCTTCTCACCCTCATCCACACACCCATGGTGGATAATGGAATGAATGTTAGGAAGTGCATGCATTTGTCGGAGGAGGCGCTGATTGAAACGGCTTCACTGTGGCACCACCTCACCACCATGGCCACGCCAAGGTACCCCCACCCACGTCCAATAGTAACTAGTGTGTTTTTTATTATAATTATACTAAAAAGAAAATTTGCTTGATGCACAGAGCGAGTGATGAGTTATTACGGGCGCTGAGTCGAAGCGCTGTTGCGGAAACCCTGGGCGAGGTCTCATTCCGCTCCCACTGCGACGTGACGCTCCAGGGTCTGCGCCACCTGGGCGCATTTCCCAAGCTCAGGTACTTGCTTGCTAGCAATGCATTCGATTTGCATCACTGCTCATGATTGATTGCGCCAATTGCTTGTTTTTTTATGCTTACTTTTACAGAAAGCTGAAGCTGCACTTTGATTATAAGCACAAGGAGCAAGCGATAGGTGTGCTCAGTGATGTGTGCCCTCAGCTTGAGGTAAGTCTGACGTACCGCCTGGCAACACGCACCACCGCACACATGTGGTTGGTGGTCGCAGGCTTACATCCAATTCGGCACAGGAACTATCCATGCCAATGCCGCGCTGGACGGCCGACATGTTGGCTCAGCTGCCCAATCTCAACAGTCTCCGCAACAGCCGACTGTCGTTGGAATTGCTGGAGCAGCTGCACGCCACGGGCAGGCTCAAGCACTTGACCTCCCTGCGCGGTTGCCCCGTGTCGGTCGACTGCGAAGCGGCCGGCAAAGCGTTGGTCGACCTGCTGAGCGAGCCTGGCTCCAAGCTCATCGAAGGACCCAGTCTTGACAGGTTTGCCGTTGGCGAACTCATCCAGCGCATCACCTCCCAGCAGCAACAACAGCAGAAGCAGAAGCAGAACGAGCTCATCGCCCCTCGGTAAATCATCAACTGCTCACGCACGCGCACGCGCACCACTCAATCCCCAACAGTCCTCCTAAAACATGAGCTCAATTAATAATCACAACCAATTCCGTGGCAGGCCGGCTGCGGCACAGAACCCTCTTGCGTCGTGGACAGGCCTGAATCTGTGGGACCAAGCCTGGCCCGCTGCCAGTTTGGTCCCAGTCCTACAGGCCTTCCCTGCGCTCCGCAAGCTGGAGCTTGGCGCCAACAAGCTGGAGAGGCGTGCCGACAACCGACTGCCGAGCTCGCAGCTCACCTTCGCGTCGGTCGCAGCCGGGTTCGAAGCCCTGCCTCACCTCAACGAGCTCGTCCTCATTGGCTTTCGTTGCGACGATGTCGCATCGTTGGCAGCCCTGCTGCCACCGGACTGTACCGCCGCCGCCGGAGGATCATGGCGGTCGAGCCTGGCCAAGCTGACGCTGCACAGTGCCTGCCTTTCGGGCGCTTTCATTGCGGCGATGACCCACGGCCTCTCTGGGCTGACCTCGCTCGACCTGGACCACAGCCCGGAGATCACAACCGCGTCCGGCCCAGCCTCGGCGGAGCACGAGCCCGACGAGAGCCTCATGAAGGCCCTGTCCGAACGCGACGACGAAGGCGGCCAACCCAAGCTGGCCCAGCTGCGCAGCCTCACCCTCAGCGGCTTTTTCAGGCACCACCAGCCCAGGAGGCGGCGCAGCTGCAGCAGGGCAGACGAAGCGGGCAGCTGTCGTTTCCATCTGCGGCACCCGCTGCTCGAGCACCTTGTCGTGTATGGCTGCGGATCTGAAAGCGATGACGACGACGACGACGACTACGACGACGACGACGACGACGACGACGACGACGACAAGGCCGAGCGTGGACGACCGCTTCGCATTGGCTTGACGATCGAGTGCGCCGGGTTGCGAAGCTGTCGGATCGACGCCCGGGATATGCACAGTCGGGACTTGGTGCGCACGGTCACGAGCCTGAGCGAGTCGTCGCCCCTGCTCACCAGCGTCCACGTTTCGCTCGATCGCGATCTCGACTTCGATGACGACTACGATGGCAACAACAGTGGCAACGAAGCAAGGACAACTGCCGACCAGCAGCCATCATGGATACCTCATGCGCTGCACCGTGTGGTGTCGGCCTGTCCGCTGTTGACCACCGTCATCCTGACCGGCCAGCCGCCGCTTGGGGTGGCACCATCCACGCTGCAGCGACTCCCCCAGGCCCAGGGGGCGGTGCAATTAGAGGCTCGGCTGGTCGTGGCGCCCATAGACGACGGCGGCGGTGGCGGCGGCAGCGGGGCCAACTTACAGCGGCTCGAGCTATCGGGCCGGTGGTTGTTGTCAGGTGGCAGGCCCTTGTCGATGTCGGCCGCAGGGCCTGAGGCGCCGCCAGTCCAAGGCCTGCTGGCGCGGTTCTCCCGCCTGACCCGCCTCACGCTCGACGCCAACTGTACGCCCGCCAACTCGCGCGATCACCCGACGCCGTTCGCCGAGGCGGAGCTGCGCGCCCTGGCGCTGCTGCCCTCACTCGAGACACTCTCGATCCGGGGCGTGCTCTCTAGCGACGACGATGACGATGACGACCCGGGAGCCACGCTGGCCATCGAGGGCGGCGCCGGCGCAGGCGGCGGGCACCGGTGGCCACAGCTGCGCTCAGTGAAGGTGCGGCATGCACGCTTGGCCACGGCGACGATTCGTCACGTGCCACGGCTCAAGACGGTACGCCTGGTGACCCACTCGCCCAAGGCTCTGGTCATGTCGCTGGCTGTGGCGCACTGCCCCTGCCTAGCACAGTTGCGCGTCCGCTCGGCCGCGCTCCCACCTGGGCTCACGGTGCGCCTGATGAGTAACGTCAACGATGCGGAGGCTGAACCGGTGGCCGAGGGCGCCTTCGCTGGGTGCCCGGCACTGCGATCGCTTCGCCTGGAGCCAGCAGACCGAGTGCAGATGAGTTCTGCTGACTTAGCGACCGTCGTTGCGGCCTGTCCCGTGGTCCAGACGGTCACCGCACAGTGTTCAGGGTGTGTCACCCAATAGCGATGCACCCAAGGCCTGGGCACTGCCCGTGGCACGGAGATCTATTTGTTATTGGTTCATTGATTTGCGGCAAGAAGCCCTCACCCACCCATCCACACCAAAATCAGCACATACATACACACTGATTTTTGTGTGCCTGCCCACCCACACCTCATTTCCCCACAATCTCACACACCCTCTTCCTTTCATTTTCTTGACTGGCACAGGACGTACCGCCCGGCAACATGCACCACCCACTTGCTGACCGCCAACTTCGGCACAGGAACTATCCACGCTAACGGTGCTGGCCGACGCGGAAATTCAGCTGCCCAATTTCAGGCTCCCTCGAGCGCTGGATGCTGCACCACGGAGTGGAGGCACACCTGTGTGAGGCAGGGGCAGTGCGCCACGGCGGTCAACGATTAGCCAGCGGCGCCTTCGCTGGGTGCCGCGCTGCGATTGCTTCGCCTGGCTGGCGACCCTCGTTGCGTGGTGTCAAACGTGTTCATTCAACATGCTGATGCTAATTGGGTGGCGGAGCTGGTGTCCCATGAAACGGCATAAATGGAGGTCAGCAACGGGTGGTTGGACACCGGCAATAGGAAGTACCCATCAATCGAGAACTACCTACAAACTCCGTTCGCGGCCGCCACTTCCTGGTACTGGGTAAATCCGCGCCAATCGGCTGGTAGTTGGCCCACTGGCCACCCTGACCACTTCTTCAAACCTGCGAACTACACCTCTCCCTCCCCAACTACCACTTCTTCTTCAACCCACAAAACACAATGGTAAGTAACCACCAGAAGAAAAGTTCGGCTGCCTCTTCACTGAGCTTGACCACGTGTCTCCCCTCTTCCGACCCTGCAGTGCCAGTTTGGTTGCTCGACCGCCAACATGACCCGCTCGTGCAAGCAGTGCGGAGCCAAGTACTGCGCCTCGTGCAACAAGGGCCAGGGCGGCAAGTACGTCCCTCGCTCGGGCGCCTTAGGAGATCTCTCGGGTAGTATGCGTGGTACGTACATATCTAACTTTCGTGGTTTGGGGGGGGGGGTGAGCAGGATGCGCGCCGCCAACGTCTGCTCTTCGTGCAACAAGAACCCTAACTGAGCATGCAGCTAGCCAATCACGGCGCACAGAGAAAAATAAAATAGAACAGACAAAGCGCAACTTCACTTTATCTGATCTGTCTCTTGCCACCTATCGTGCCTCCGAATGCGCTGCGTCCTGGTCTTGGCCCTCCTCTTCGCTTCCTCTCTTTTCGCCCCAGCCCAGGTGCACCCTTACGCTTGCTTCCTTGTTGCTTCAAATTTGCAGCAAATTTTTTCTCTTTTTATGAAATTATTTTGTCACAAGATGAAATACAACAAAATAAAAGAACGAAAGCGATGGCCAATCTATTTGATCGCTTTCTTGCTTCCCACTCCCCCCTCCCGCGCGCCTATTGTCCCCGCAAACTACAGTGCGGGTTTTTTTTTGTATTTTTTTTTTGGCCAAAGCAAGGTTTCAGTGTTTCCTCACCTTGTGCAGGTGGTGGGGTGGGATAACGGTTTGGCGCGCACGCCGCCCATGGGCTGGAACTCATGGAACCACTTCGGGTGCTCCATCGACTGCGACCGGCAACCGTTCAATTGCATCTCCCAGGCCCTCCTCATCCAAATGGCCGACGCCATGGTCCTCGCCGGCATGAAGTACGCGTTATTCCCCGTTTGTGCGTTTGTGATGACTTACCGGTGTGGCGTGTGGTGGCGTGCATTGTGTGTGTGTGTATGTGTGTGTGTGCTGCGTGCGTGCGTGCGTCAATTTGCGTAGGGATGTTGGCTATGAGTACATCAACGTCGATGACTGCTGGCTGGCCAAGAGCAGAGCTCCCGATGGCACCCTCCAGCCCGACCCGAAGGCACCCATCGCACACACCGCACACACCGCACACACACTCGGGTGCTGACATGCCGATTTCCTGTGTGAGCGCAGCGTTTCCCCTTGGGGATCAAGTACGTGGCGGACTACATCCACAAGAGAGGTCTCAAGTTCGGCATCTACCAAGACTGCGGCAAGCAGACTTGCGAAGGCTTCCCCGGCAGCTTCGTACGTGCGCAGCTGCGGGCCGGGCGCGTGCGCGTGTGATGGAGTGTGCGCCCTCGGGACTGACGGAGAACCTTCTGCCA
Organism: Acanthamoeba castellanii str. Neff; assembly: GCF_000313135.1. Taxonomy (NCBI): domain Eukaryota; phylum Discosea; order Longamoebia; family Acanthamoebidae; genus Acanthamoeba; species Acanthamoeba castellanii. Next base: position 181,211 of record NW_004457268.1, on the reverse strand, counting down.
CAGGGGTACGAGGCGCTGGACGTGAAGACCTTCGCCGAGTGGGGCGTGGACCTGCTGAAGCTCGACGGGTGCTACTTCCCGGTGGACCAGATGGAGGCCAAGTACACCCAATGGTCCCAGCTCCTCGGCAACGCCTCCAGGCCAATGGTCTTCAGCTGCAGGTGACAGAACAGCTACACGACGAAGACATACCACACGTTTTTTTCTCACATTCCACCACAGCTGGCCAACCTACGCCGACCTGAAGAACATGTCGGTGCCCTGGGCCAAGGTGGCCTCCGTTTGCAATCTGTGGCGCGAGTGGATCGACATCCGTGACGAGTGGGCCACCATCCTCAAAATCGTCGACTACCAGGTAAACAAACACAAACATCAACCTACAACCATCGCCTGATTGAACACATTGTTCACGCCTTGGCCACCACTACCAGGAAGAGATGAAGCTTGCGCAGTGGGCTCGCCCCGGTGCCTGGTACTCACCGATGCAACACGCCGCACACGCCAGCACAACACGAGGGCGCTGACTTAAGGGTTGAATGCAGGAATGACCCGGATATGCTGGAGGTGGGGAACGGTGGAATGACCTACGACGAGTACAAGTCCCATTTCTCGCTGTGGGCCATGATGGCGGCGCCGCTCATCGCCGGCAACGACATCCGCACGATGTCCCACGAGACGCGCACCATACTCACCGCGCGCGAGGTGATCGCCGTCAACCAGGACCCCTTGGGCCGCCAGGGGTGCGTAAATCACCGCGCGCACCCCACACGCTCACGCACACAGACAAACGCACACGCACGCGAACACGCACACGCACCACCTCACACGCACACAAAGCTGATTGTGTGCGGCGTTCAGTGGAAGGTTGAGAGCGCAGAGCGGGCTGGAGGTGTGGACGAGGAGGCTGCACGACAACTCCCAGGCGGTGCTCTTGTGGAACAGGAACACGAGCCGGACCAACATCACCGTGACCTGGTGCGTTTTCCACCGAAAGGCGCCTTTTCTTTGTTTTGTTTTCTTTCTTTTTCCATTGCCCCGACACTGATCCGGGGGCGGCTGCACACAGGGCCGAGATGGGACTGGCTTCACGTACGCAGAGGGTGCGGAACCTGTGGACCGAGTCGGACGAGGGCACGTTCGTCAATGCCTTCACTGCGCCGGTGGAACCACACGGAGTGGTAATGGTCAAAGTCTCACCCACCTGATTCACGTTTGCCATTTCGGTGGAAATTGGTTTTCCGCCTTTTTTCTTTCTCAACCATTGGATAAAAGCTGAACACATTCTTTCGCCCGTAGCAACAGCTTTGTTATTTTATTCATGTTCACCTGCACTACAACGTCCAAGATTTCCAAAAGGCGTCATAGAATGGAAGTGGTGGTGGTATGTGGCCCTTCCTGCTTCCCTTTCTCTTCCAACATTGTTGATCATTAATCTATTGATGATCTTTTTGTGGACCTTGCTCCTCTGGCATGTGCGAAGCATCCCAGTACGTTCTTTGTTTGCCCAGACGAATCAAGATTGAAGCTTCTAAGAAGGCTGCCTTTCATGTTTTCTCTGTTCTGTGCAGAAACAATTTGCCGTATGTGCGGCCGAGCGTGCAAGACAAGCCAAGCTCGGGCCAACCATGAGAAGTTCTGCGTAAGTACGACCCATCAACTGATGTCCTCATGCGTCGAATGATTCAACTTATATATTCGACTACTGTATATGTTCAAGACACTGAACCCAGAACGGCCAAAGCTTCGGCCCAACCTGCCTTCTGTGTCGACAACTACCAGCCTGCCTACCCAGTTGCCGCCTCTCCCTGCCGCCCTCCCCTTTCTTCCAGGGCCACTACCGTCGCCGTCACCGCCCGCAACATCGACCGCCACGTCAGCTTCGACTTCTCCCACCACGACGACTAGTCTTCCCTTCCCACCACTCTTAAGAGCGCCGGGCCACGTCACCATCAGCGCCGGCCTACACCACCAGCATATCAACCACCTGAATGCAGGGACGGCATCGCCCTACGAACAGGCGGGCAGCCCGGCCATCGTGGTCCTGCAGCGGAACGACCGGGTCACGCTGCGGCTGCGGATCCAGACGCCCACTTCGTTCACCGGCCTGGCCCTGTCCGTGCTGGTGGTGGGCGCCCAGAGCAACTCGTCCTCTTCGGCCGATGTGTTCTGGGACCTCGAGCGCCTTGACCTGCCGCCGCACCACCACCAGGCTGATGGCGCAGCGCTGTACCACATCGCCACCTATGCTCTGGACGACCTCAAGTGGACATCACTGGATGAGGGAATGGCCACCGCCACGCTGCACGTGACCGTGCTCGAGTCCAACGTGGTCATCCTGCGGCACGAGTTGGTCTACGAAAGGTCGCGTGGCAGGGAGAGCCAAGGGAAATAAAGGCCGTATACTTCGCAGTTAACTGTCTACTGGATGCGCGAACGCGCGATCGCGCATTGGCTGGAATTTGCACCCGGAGAGCAGAAGAACCCGGGACAGGCTGGGAGCCGAGTGGACCAGCTTCCACTTCGAGAAGCTCACCGGCGAGGCCAGGGTCACCAACGACACGGCCAAGAATCAGCGCGAGTACCTCGCTCACCGGGTCTACCAGAACTGCGTGCCCGCCATCGCCGACGGGGTCGCCCAGTGGACCGACGACGTGGCCGAAGCCGTCAACGAGGCCATCGGCGACAAGCAGTTCGTCATCACCATGGACCCAGTGATCTCGTCGTGCCCCTACACGGTGTGCGTGGGTGCCAAGAGCATCGAAGATCTGTTACGAGTAGAGAAGGCCCTCTAATAACCCACCAGCACCCCCTCGCAATAAAACACTTTTCTTCAAAACGTTGAATAAAACGTTTCGTGTCAATTAAAAAAATAAATATTTCGAATAACCAAAATTATTAAATTTTTGGATGGACTTGCCCAGTGGGCTTAGAGCGCGCTCTTGGCCCTGACGGACGAGGCCTGCTTGAGCTGGTCGGTGAGGGAGGCGAAGCCATACTTGTAGAACGAGAGGTCCTCGTTGTCCATGTCCTCCTTGCCGGCCTCTGGCAACAGCTTGCCCGGGTTGCACACCGACGCCGGGTCCAACGTCTACGCACCACCGCACACGCGTCGTGTAAGCACACGCAACGCGCCGATGACACACGCACCAACACGCCGCACACACGCGCAAAGCGCACCTTCTTGATGTCGGAGAGCAGCTTGATGCTGGACTTGCCGATGTACCGGCTCATGAAGGGCACGTGCTCGTAGCCCACGCCGTGGTGATGGCTCAACGCGCCATTGTTCCTACATGTGCGGCGTGTGCGGTGATGCGTGTGCGGCGTGTGCGGTGAGTCGAAGGGGTGATGGGAAGTGGTGCGAAAAGAGAGAGGTAGCCTGAACCTGAGGATGGCGGTGGTGGCGGCCTTCTTGGCGTCGAGGTAGATGCTGAGGTCCTCCTCGCCGTGGACGTCGTCCTTCTTGTCGAGCTGCTGCACGCTCGCGTAGTGGAAGTAGATGCACACGCCCGACGTGTAGGTGTGCGAGATGTGGGCGCCGATCCAGCCGGGCGCGTTGCGCTCCTTGAAGGCGTCGAGCACGGACTCCTTGACGTCCTTCCACAGGAGGAGCAGGTTGGAGAAAGAGACGGCGGTCTCGGCGACGTCCACCCACAGGCCCTTCTCGAGCAGGAGATCGCGCAGCATGGGCAGGTCGTATCGCTTCTCGTGCCACGACTTGCCGGGACCCTGGCCGATCCAGAACCCGCCGGCCTCCTTGGCTGCACGCGACCACGTCAGTCAGTACAACACACGCCGCACACACACACACACACACACACACACACACACACACACACACACACACACACACACACACACACACACACACACACACGATAGCGGCAAAGAGATATGTGCGATGCGTACCGATCTTGAAGACCTTCTTCTTCTGGAAGTTGACGTTGTCGACCTCGCCTTCGACGCCGACGATCATAAGGCAGATGTTCTGGAGGTCAAAGTTCTTGAAGCGCTCGAGGAACTTCTTGAGGAGCTCGGAGAAGGCCGACACGAGCTTCGACGACTTGGGCTTCATATGGAACGACAGCCGCGTCTCATCCGGATCGTACAACCTGCACGCGAGCCTTGATTGGTGCACAACACGCACGACACGCACAACACGCACAACACGCACAACACGCACGGCACGACGGCACGAGAAGCGAGTGGCGGAGGAATTGTGACGTACCGGACCATGGCGGGGTGGGATTCCTTGCGGACCATGGTGTGGATGGCCGCGACGCCGTGCTCGAAGGACGGGAAGAGGATGCCGTGGAATTCCTGCTTGGCCGGAATCTTGTGCACCCGCATCACCGCCTGCGTGATCACGCCCATCACGCCTGGACGCCGGGAGGGAAAAAAAGAATAACAATGAATTAATATTTCAAATAAATAAATAAATAATTAAATGAAGTCAACCGGTTATTGTTTCGAACCTTCGGTGCCGATGAAGAGGTGCTTGAGAGCAGGGCCGGAGCCGTTGCGCGGGACGAACGGGGTGGTGATGGTGCCCACGCCCGGCGTGACGACCTTGAGGGACAGGCACATGTCCTCGATGTCGCCGTACTTGTCCGACTGCATGCCTGTTGTCGAGAGCGCTCAGCAACAGCGGCCCCCGACGTACACACACACACACCACGCACTAGGAATGAAATTGTTGTTCGCAATAAATACCCGAAGAGCAGGTGGCCAACCAGCCGCCCAGGGTGGACCACTGGAAGGAGTCGGGGTCGTGACCGAGGGAAAGGCCCTCCTTCTTGAGCCCGTTCTCGAGATCGGGACCGAGAATGCCAGCCTGCACGACACGACACGACCAACAACGACACGTGGAGCGTGTGGAGGACAGGGAAAAGGTCAGAGCGCGTCGATCAGCAAGACGGCGTGTGAGAGGCGGTCGTACCTCGAAGCAGGCGGTCATGGTCTTCTTGTCGACCCAGAGCATCCTGTTCATTCGCCTCAGGTCGAGCGAGGCCACGAACCTGTTCTCGATCCGCTCGGCCTCGGTCGCGCCCACGATGTTCGTCCTGCACCACCACGCGACAACAATAAGTAAAATAAAATAAATGAATAAATAAATAGAACAAATATGTAAATAGAAATAAATAGGGCGCGCTACACGACGAGTCAGATTGACGTACCTGCCGCCAGAGGGGATCAGGTGAGCCCTGTGGACGTGAGCAGCCTGCACGATGCGTTCGACGTCCTCGTGGCTCTGCGGGTACAACACGCAGTCGGGCGCATCCGTGATAACACCTATGTGGATGAACGCAGCAGTAATTAATTGAAAAGTAGATGATCCAAAAATAAATAAAGTGAGTAAATTGAACAATTGGAATGAATTGATTG
>NW_004457268.1:171001-175808 GCF_000313135.1 Acanthamoeba castellanii str. Neff | reverse complement strand
TCAACCATTAGATAAAGCTGAACACATTCTTTCGCCCGTAGCAACAGCTTTGTTATTTTATTCATGTTCGCGTTTACCTGCACTACAACGTCCAAGATTTCCAAAAGGCGTCATAGAATGGAAGTGGTGGTATGTGGCCCTTCCTGCTTCCCTTTCTCTTCCAACATTGTTGTTGATCATTAATCTATTGATGATCTTTTGTGGACCTTGCCCCTCTGGCATGTGCGCAGCGTCCCAGTACGTTCCTGTTTGCTCAGACGAATCAAGATTGAAGCTTCTAAGAAGGTTGCCTTTCATGCTTTTTCTCTCTGTTCAGAAACAATTTGCCGTCTGTGCGGCCGAGCGTGCAAGACAAGCCAAGCTCGGGCCAACCATGAGAAGTTCTGCGTAAGTACGACCCATCAAAGATGTCCTCATGTGTCGAATGATTCAACTTATATATGCGACTATGCGACTTGTATATGTTCTAGACACTGAACCCAGAACGGCCAAGGCTTCGGCCCAGCCTGCCTTCTGTGTCGACAACTACCAGCCTGCCTACCCAGTTGCCGCCTCTCCCTGCCCGCCCTCCCCTTTCTTCCAGGGCCACTACCGTCGTCACCGCCCGCATCCACCACCACGTCAGCTTCGACTTCTCCCACCACGACGACTAGTCTTCCCTTCCCACCACTCTTAAGAGCGCCGGGCCACGTCAGCATCAGTGCAGGTGTACACCACCAGCACATCAACCACTTTAATGCAGGGATGGGATCCCCCTACGAGCAGGCGGGCAGCCCGGCCATCGTGGCCCTGCAGCGGAACGACCAGGTCACACTGCGGCTGCGGATCCAGGCGCGCACTTCGTTCACCGGCCTAGCCCTGTCCGTGCTGGTTGTGGGCGCCCAGAGCAACTCGTCCTCTTCGGCCGATGTGTTCTGGGACCTCGAGCGCCTTGACCTGCCGCCGCACCACCACCAGGCTGATGGCGCAGCGCTGTACCACATCGCCACTTATGCTCTGGACGACCTCAAGTGGACACGACTGGATGATGAGGGAATGGCCACCGCCACGCTGCACGTGACCGTGCTCGAGTCCAACGTGGTCATCCTGCGGCACAAGTTGGTCTACGAAAGGTCGACGTCGCAGACCACCAACACCAGCGTTGCTCACTCCCCACCTTGAATGTACAGAGACAATTTTGAATGAGATGTAGTTCGGTGGATAAGCACATGGCAGGGAGCCAAACGGAAATAAAGCTGTGAGAAGTTAAACCGTCTATTGTCAAATAGCGCATGTCTGGTGCTTTTCTGGAATTTGAACCGGAAAAATCAGCCATAGCAACAGCAGGCCTGACAGGATACACTTGCCTTGCTGTACCAATGAAAAGTGGCAAAATTAAATGTAACCAAGCAAGCAAATTCATGTGGCAAAAATTATTGGTACCACAAGGGCAAGCATATCCTGTCTGTCAGTGTTCATCAGGTGAAGTGCAGAAGAGTAAAGAATGAGTGCAGAAGCTGGTGCACATTATAAAGTGAAAGGTACACCACCCCACCCAACTGCTGCAGCTGTTGCTGCTGCCACCATTGCTGCTGATACAACACTACAACACACAACTTATCTCTTTACATGGTCAGGTGTGGGCAGTGTAACCACAGCTACCATGTCAAGTGTTTGTGGCTGCCACTGAGTGACAAGGCATCATTGCCACCCCAGAGTGGTGGTGCTATGACTGCATGCAATGCTCCCACTGTGACACACCACTAGATGAGGAGCACAATGTTGCCCTTGGCACTCTGTGTATGTTAGTCCTCTGCTTGCTCTTCTTCCCTCACATTGTCATGCCCCAATAACAACAGAGTGAAGATGTGGTTGTGCATGGTGTACTACAGTGCAAACAGGAGCACGCCACTGAGGGATCACACAGCACAGAGGCTGCATGGTGTGTTCATCATCTTGCCCATCTGCACATGTTTTGCTTGGTTGCTGACACAGCCTACCTGCTCACACACAAATTTGGCCAGCCTACATGATCTCTGGCCCATCTCTGGCCCAGCTGTGCTGCAGGTGCCTGGCCCCTCATGGCATTGAACACAAATTTGTTGTTCACAAAGGAGCACATCAACACCAATGATCCAGCATGGGCACCAGAGTTTCTCTTCATCTTTGGCGACTGTGATGGCTGCTCCCTGCGCCTGAACATCCTCTTCCATGATTTGGAGCTTGTGGATCTGGATCTTTGATATTGACATGCTAGACCGCCACTGATAAGTGATATTGAGGGACTTGAGATGAAAAAGATTTCATAAAAACTTGGAATGTGTAGTTAAAAGTGTTTTTATATGTGAGATGGACCTTTGTTGTGGTGGAATTTTATCTTCAGGAATAGTGCTCCAATTCAGCACAAATGTGAAGAATGAAGTTCCATCCATGTGTGCAACTGACTGAATATGGTGTGAGGTTGACCATGAACTGGAGCATGTTGGCCACTGATTATGGATCATGTACATGTATGCATTAAACTAAGTATTGGTAGGTTGAACATGTAGTCATCATGTACATATATGCCATAAAGTAAGTCCTTTCTCACCAGCAATTGCCACAATGGCTCCATCATCTGGCTTCACCAAAGTCAGCTCAAGTGTAGCACTTCCAGTGAGACTGATGGCAGCATTGATGGCCAATCCAATGGCTCCAGGTTGGAGAGAATAACATAACAAGCGCTCACACCCATCTCTAAATTTCTATTGTGTACACACATGCAACAACAAAATCAGCTCTGGCTGGAGCAACACATCAATGATGTAGCACTGCCTGTCAATGTCCCGCACCACAGCCTTGAGCTTGGCCCCTTCAGTCAGCTCCTCATTATCTTCCTACAATCCTAAGTAGTAATAAATCCATGCCATGCAACCAGGCCTGGAATACAAAATAAGATTGTGGATTACACCAAAAATATACAGAAATTATCTGGAAAATTAACATTATTGTCCATAAAGTGTTGTTAAACAGTGGCGTTTTCACACATCACCTATAATAAGTATATATTATTTGTGGAAGCTAAAGCATCTGTGTTTGGGGCAAATTTTTTCGTAGGAATTTGTCTGTTCTGTGTGAAAACTAATGTAATCTTGGCAGGTCACAATAAAAGACTTATACATTACAGATATATATAGTTGTGTTTGTGTTACCAAGTGGTTGCCAGTTAACTCTCCCAGTTCTCCCAGTGGCCATGCATAGGTTGGCTCAGCCCTTGAGCTCATCAACTCACTCATGAAAATTGTGAAGGATGTCCTTGGGCTACAGGTGAATCAGATCAATGAAATCAGAAATTTCATGAACTCCTACAAAGTGACAGCCTGTGACAGGAAAATCCACACACCAGGTATTATCCAATCACATGAAGGTGGAGAATGTGGATGACATCTTGTGCCTCACATTCCCATTCTTTAATGTTGACAAAAAAGACAGAAAGAAGAAGATCTAAATGGAATAAACATTTTATTCATTTCTTACACATTTACCCCAATCTTATCTAGACAATTCTTTACCATTTCTTTTTTTTTCCACAGAGACAAACACCATGGTTGCACTGGGCGTGAGGGGAGGCAGGACATAGAGTGAGGAGGGAGAGAGGTAACATCCTGTTGAGTTCTAGATTAGGCCTTGGAGGCTCTTCATAAAGTTGCCTGCTGCTTGAGCCTGGTGTCATGCCTGCATGCACACACAAACCTGCAGTGACTCTTAGCCTTGCTTAGGGGAGCACTTGTGAGCCAGAATCTTGCTGCCTGCAAGCAGCTAAGCAAGTAAGCAGGTATCTACACTAAACTTTTCTGCTGAAGGATGTACCTGGTGCAGGCTGAAATGGAAGAAGGGGAAGCCACAATAGCACCAGTACAAACCAGACCACTAGTGCCAAACCAGGTAAGCTGCTTCAGGCTTGGATTCAGAGCTGGGAGAGAAGGCAAAGGCTTTAACCCTTGAAGCAGAGCTAGGATTCTTCTTCTCCTCCTTCTACTTCTCCTGGAGCAACAATGGTGAGAAGAGCAGGCAGTGGCAATCAATGGGTGGTGACAGCACCACTATTCCTACATTCACAAGGGGAGAATTCAAGTTTGTACCATCTTGCCTTATGGGTGCAGCTCCTTCTGGCGTTCCCTGCAACATGTAGAGGACAGTGGAGCATCACAAGCTGCTATACCATGGTTAAGAGAGCTATACCTCTTGCCTTCACATTCTGCCAGCATCAGTGGCAGGCTGCCACATCCCTGCTGGCTCTTGCCCATCTTCTTCATGTTTGATGGTGTCCCTCTGTAGCAAGAGGCGCCAAGCCACATTCATGGGCAGGTATGCTGGTGTAGCATGTTTGAAATTAGCAATTTCAATTTTCCTTGAAAATTTGGAATCATCACTGGGCCAACAAAGAAGATGATGGTGGAGGATGATGCAGTGAAGTTGAAGTTCAACATCAAGCATACTCATGGGTGGGAGTGCGTATGTGGTGTCTTCTCATGCCAATGCAGTCTACTGCACTCCTTTCCCCCTCTCCTTGGAAAGTGCTAATCTGCTGATGCAAAATAGACAAAAGAAAAGACCCCTTCTTGAACTTTTCCTTCAAAGAAAAGAAACAAAAAGAAAATGATTTATTGGGGTGGGGGTGGGAGGCATGGCCAATCATGGGGAATGATGTTGATTAGGGGCAGGCCTGCTCATGCTGATGAGATGTCTTGCATTCCCTGTCTCATGTACACATGTGCCATATTGGGCAGTCACAGAGAGTTGAGAAGGCCATCAGGGGGTGGGTGACAGCCTTGATTTTGACCTGGAC
>NW_004457268.1:167764-170980 GCF_000313135.1 Acanthamoeba castellanii str. Neff | reverse complement strand
CAGTATGGTGGGTGGAATTGACCATCCACTCCTGGGCCTCACACTTTGGCAGTGGAGTTGCATCAACCCCTGCAGGCATGTGTGTGGTCTTGTCCAGGAGGCCTTCCAGGCATATATCAAACACAGTCAGGTGTAGGTGGCAGAAGTTCAAACCTGGTGCTGTTGAGGTTTCTATTTCTTAGCAATGTGCACTATCAGCTTTTGGTGTACTGTAAAGCATGTACCTCAGTGGTCCACTAGAAGGCATGGTAGAAACTGCAATACACATCTCTAGAATGCAAAAGAAGCATGTCAGGAGAACATTAACATTAACATAAGCATGAGAAAAATATTGGTCACTGGCTTGTTACCAGTAACACTCAGCTCTGGTGGGAAGAGTTTGCATAGGGAGCACATGGACAATGGAACACCAAGTTGCTGTGCACATCCACCAGGTTCAGCTCAATCTTTCTCAATTTGCCCAAGGTGACATTGTCCAGTATAACTAATTGGGGAGAGAACTGTTCATTAAGCTGAAGGTTAAAGGAAGCGCTGAGAAGGGGTAATGTCACTCATAATGAATGGTGGTGCATGTACCTGCTTTGTTTTGTTTCTATTGATTTGCTGAAGGAGGAAGTAGAGGACTACTTGTGAGCTGGCAATGTTGGTGTTCTCTTTCTTGAACATGTTGAACAGCATGCAATTCCGCCATCTTGATTGGGCTAAATCCCAAGAGATGCATGTTTCTCCACCAGAGGTTCTTGGGGCAGCCCTCAGCTAACCAATGAACGAGGTTCACCTCTCTTTAATGTCTGATGTTGTCTTTCTCTTTGGGCAGAGTCCACGTGGTCTTGCTCTACACAAATCTTGTTGGCCTTTGAAATTTCCACAGAAGGGTCTTTTGTTCCCTCAAAAAAAAAAGGTGTGAAGTGTGGAGGCAACACAGGCAACGCCTTTGGGTCCCAAGGGCGCTGTCTCATTCTTCTTTTGCCTTCACATTCACCAACAGACCACTGGGTTTCCTAAAATGTGTTAGGATCAAGGCCACCAATGAGATAGCTAGCCATTTCACCATCTTCATGGGTGAGATGTCATTGGCTGCTGGTTAGATGGTAGGCTGATTTGTAAACCAACTTCAATTCTGATCTTCCCCACATCTCTCAACTGCTCACCCATGGAGGCATTGTATGGTGGTATATGATGACTATGCATGTTTTTTTCAGTCCTTTCCTGACCACAGCAACAGCCAGCACACAGAAACCATAAAAGGAACAATCATGGCTGCTGGGATTTAATTGGACCAAAAGTCAATTTTTATTCTATTCACAAGCAACTCAGAGGGGCTGTTTGTCACATCTCAGTGTGGAGAGTGCCCTTCATCTCTTACTTCTTGGCCTCCTGCGGAGGTGGCTGCTCACTGTGAGGGTGGCTGGAGCTGCTCTTTGTCATTCAGTTGATATCAAAATTGTTGCTGTATTCTTCCTCACATGATCTGTGGGGCTAGGAGGAAAAATTTAGCAAACATTCTATCATGTATGTGTACACAATAGAATGTACTGCAGTTTCATAGCATAATGGGCTTTGATAATAGCATGTATGCAATGGGGCAGTTACCTCCTTCAGGAGCTTCAACAGTTCCTTGTTGTTGGCCATGGCTGATGGCAAAGGTGACATGCACTGATGCATACACAACAACAAAAAACTGTAAAACCAGACACTTACTTTATTGTGTATGTGTATGCAATGACTACATGTTTGACCTACCAATACGTAGTTTATTGTGTATGTGTATATGATCTGGAAAATCAGAACTTTGCTTGTTTTGTGTTAGTGCTCCTCTGAACAACCTCAAAATGCACCTTGCTTTTGCTTTCATACCCTCCATCAATTCCATAATCAGTGGCCAACATGCTGCCCTCACATCCAGTTCATGGTCAACCTCACACCACATTCAGTCAGTTGCACACATGGATGGAACTTCATTCTTCACATTTGTGCTGAATTGGAGCACTATACCCAAAGATAAAATTCCACCACAACAAAGGTCCATCTCACACTGATAAAATCACTTTTAACTCCACACATTCCAAGTTTTTATGAAATCTTATTCATCTTAAGTCCCTCAATATCACTTATAAGCAGTGGTAAAGCATGTCAAAATCAAAGATTCAGATCCAACTCTTCAAAACTGCCCTATAAATTGAAAATGTCAAATCTCACACGATTTTAGCACAACAAAAATTCCACAGTCATTTGTGACCTCTCATTTCAAATGACCACAAGTTTAAGGTGAAAGTTGTTAGGTGGTTGTGTCAACTTACTAGATAAAAAAATAACACTTGCCCAGTGGGCTTAGAGCGCGCTCTTGGCCCTGACGGACGAGGCCTGCTTGAGCTGGTCGGTGAGGGAGGCGAAGCCATACTTGTAGAACGAGTGGTCCTCGTTGTCCATGTCCTCCTTGCCGGCCTCTGGCAACAGCTTGCCCGGGTTGCACACCGACGCCGGGTCCAACGTCTACGCACCACCGCACACGCGTCGTGTAAGCACACGCAACACGCGCCAATCGCACACGCACACGCATACACCGCACACGCGCGAAGTGCACCTTCTTGATGTCAGAGAGCAGCTTGATGCTGGACTTGCCGATGTACCGGCTCATGAAGGGCACGTGCTCGTAGCCCACGCCGTGGTGATGACTCAACGCGCCATTGTTCCTACATGTGCGGTGTGTGCGGTGATGCGTGTGCGACGTGTGCGGCGTGTGCGGCGTGTGCGGTGAGTCGAAGGGGGTGATGGGAAGAAGTGGTGCGAAAAGAGAGAGGTAGCCTGAACCTGAGGATGGCGGTGGTGGCGGCCTTCTTGGCGTCGAGGTAGATGCTGAGGTCCTCCTCGCCGTGGACGTCGTCCTTCTTGTCGAGCTGCTGCACGCTCGCGTAGTGGAAGTAGATGCACACGCCCGACGTGTAGGTGTGCGAGATGTGGGCGCCGATCCAGCCGGGCGCGTTGCGCTCCTTGAAGGCGTCGAGCACGGACTCCTTGACGTCCTTCCACAGGAGGAGCAGGTTGGAGAAAGAGACGGCGGTCTCGGCGACGTCCACCCACAGGCCCTTCTCGAGCAGGAGATCGCGCAGCATGGGCAGGTCGTATCGCTTCTCGTGCCACGACTTGCCGGGACCCTGGCCGATCCAGAACCCGCCGGCCTCCTTGGCTGCACGCGATCACGTCAGTCAGTACAAC
>NW_004457268.1:166878-167709 GCF_000313135.1 Acanthamoeba castellanii str. Neff | reverse complement strand
AATCCCTCGTTTGGGCCTGGGTTCGGCGAGTTCGATGTCGTCGAGCTCCACCGAGGGCGTGTTCTCGAGGTCATCCAGACCAAAGATGTCCTTCGCGAAGGGGATGATCTTCGGCAATTCGACACCGGTACGCGAATGTTCGACGTTGCCGTTCTGATTGAGCTCGTACTGCACGCCCTTCTCGCCCCAGCCGTTCCACTTCAGGCGCTCCCACACATCACGCTTCTCCATCTTCTCAGGAAGTGCACGAACAGAGATTGCGCTTCGAATTGAGCCGAGAGCGAATGCCAATTGCTCAGATGAGATCGTTTTTTTGTCCCTTGTCGACACAAATGAATCAGCTGACGTGGCGTCGGGTGAAATAGCAGAAAATCAGCGATTGGGTCGGAAAATTTGAGGAAGAAACTGCAAAGGAAATAAGTAATTTCTTTTTCATAGATTTGCCTGGGTCGACAAGCGTGAAAAATTGTGGCCTCGACCTCTCGTGTGGGGAAACGGGTGCTCTTTCTTTTTTTGTGAAGGAGCAGGTTGAAGATTAGATCCGAGTATCACCTGCAGACCTCAGGTCCTTCTAATCGAACGTCTGGCATTTATTTATTTATTTATTTGTAATATAAATCCGACATCAACTCGCTACCTCGCGCCAAGATGTTCAAGCGGCGTGACAAGAAGTCGGGGAGCGACTCGCTCGACAAGGACAAGATGGAGAAAGAGAAGAAGAAGCTCATGAAGAAGGAGGCCAAGGAAGCGAAGAGCAAAGCCGCTCCAACCTCGTCTCCGTCGTCATCCACAACTGCTTCGCCAACCAAGCCCGCCGCCTCGCCCACGCCC
>NW_004457268.1:161088-166768 GCF_000313135.1 Acanthamoeba castellanii str. Neff | reverse complement strand
AGTCGGGCGCATCCGTGATAACACCTATGTGGATGAACGCAGCAGTAATTAATTGAAAAGTAGATGATCCAAAAATAAAAAATAAAGTGAGTAAATTGAACAATTGGAATGAATTGATTGCGAGAGGACGAACCCTTGCGCAGGCGCCAGAGGTCCCTGAAGCTCATTCCGTAGGCATGGCAGATGCGCTGCTCCTTATCGAACGAGATTTGGCTCGCAGAAAGGAAGGATTTCAGGAGGCTCACGAATCCCTCGTTGGGCCTGGGTTCGGCGAGTTCGATGTCGTCGAGCTCCACCGAGGGCGTGTTCTCGAGGTCATCCAGACCAAAGATGTCCTTCGCGAAGGGGATGATCTTCGGCAATTCGACACCGGTACGCGAATGTTCGACATTGCCGTTCTGATTGAGCTCGTACTGCACGCCCTTCTCGCCCCAGCCGTTCCACTTCAGGCGCTCCCACACATCACGCTTCTCCATCTTATCAGGAAGTGCACGAACAGAGATTGCGCTTCGAATTGAGCCGAGAGCGAATGCCAATTGCTCAGATGCGGGTCGACGAGCGTGAAAAATTGTGGCCTCGACCTCTCGTGTGGGGAAACGGGGGCTCTTTCTTTTTTTGTGAAGGTGCAACTTGAAGTTGAAGATTAGATCCGAGTATCACCTGCAGACCTCAGGTCCTTAATCGAACGTCTGGCATTTATTTATTTATTTATTTGTAATATAAATCCGACATCAACTCGCTACCTCGCGCCAAGATGTTCAAGCGGCGTGACAAGAAGTCGGGGAGCGACTCGCTCGACAAGGACAAGATGGAGAAAGAGAAGAAGAAGCTCATGAAGAAGGAGGCCAAGGAAGCGAAGAGCAAAGCCGCTCCAACCTCGTCTCCGTCGTCTTCCACAACTGCTTCGCCAACCAAGCCCGCCGCCTCGCCCACGCCCCTGGCCTCAGGCGTGCCCGCGCTCAAGCTGAACCAGCCGCTGCGGCCCACGCCGAGCCCGCACGGCCCCATCGCCGTGCCGCCACGCCCGACCGCTGCCGGCGGCGCGGGCCACATCCTGGGCGCGGCCTACAGCACGCGCTCCAACGTGCCCGTGCTGCGTGTGCCGCTCACGCCACACGCGCTCCCGTCCATGACCGCCCACCGGCTGTCGGCCGAGGGTCCGCTGCCGCCCACGTCGCTCAGCGCGCCCACCACCGAGCACTCCCCGCAGCAGCAGCCGGCCAGCGCCGGCACGTCACCGACGCCGGCGTGGCGCCCGGCCGGCGCCGCAGGCGAGGCACCGGCGGGCGAGGGTGGTAGGCTGCGTGCGGCGTCGATGTCAGCGGGCAGCGCTGCCGCAACGGCCACGCCCAGTGGCGCTGGCGCTAGCGCCGCCGATCGCCGCAAGTCGCTGCTGGCTCCCATTTCGCCGCAGCAGATGAAGGCTGCCCTGCGCGATGACGAATTCTCTTACTTTGCCGAAGAGGACAAAGGTGTGTGCCGTGCGTGTCGTCGTGTGCGCGTGTGTCGTGTGCGCGTGTGTCGTGTAGCGTGTGTCGTGCACGTGTATGTTTTGCTCACTTTTTCTTGGGAATCCACTTCAGCCGCTGCCGCGCGGAAGCTTGCCACCACTACCACACAAGCGGCGCCGAAGGCCGGCTCAACCTCGCCTGCCGGTGCCCCGACCAAGCAGCCGCCGCCTCAGCAGCCTCAGCAGCAGCCAAGGCTCACCCACGAACAAGCGCGTACCATGCGCATGGCTTCGTTGGCGGCTGCTCGCGAGGGCAGGTGCGTGCCCAAGCTTGCCCGTGACCTATACTGCCAACGTAGGAACCCTGACACTCTAACCCACTGCACCAGGCCTCAGAGAGCACAGAGGCCGGTTCGCGGTTTGGCGCCTATGCCGAACGCCGCGCAGGCTGCTGTCGCACGACGTACGCTCCTTTTTTTGTGGTGGAATGCGTGCGTGTGTCATGCGCCGTGCCGTGTGTCGTGTTGCTTATCATATTCGGTCGCGTGTGTCGTTGTGTGTCGGGGTGCAGCGGCGAAGGAATGGAAGGGCGCCTCGCGGCAGGGAACGGGTACGCTGCGGCTCAACCTGGCCGCCCTCCGCTCGCAGAGCTTCCGCGACCCTTCTGGCTTCGCCACGCTCAAGCGACGCGCCCCGACCTTCCTCGCAAGCCCCGGGTACTCTTTCCCATCGCACGCGCACGCGCACACACATACGACCGCACGCACACACGACCGCACACGACCGCACACGACTGATGACATACTTTACACAGACGCGAGCGACCTGAGGAGAAGGAATCCAACCCCGAGGAGATCATGATCACGCTCGGCTCGCACAAGAGCGAAATCAAGCGCAGCGAGCGCCTCACACGCACCATGTCAGTGCGCGACACCGATCTGTTCAAGCTCGAGAAGCAGGCCAACGTCATCGTCGCCGCCATGAAGAAGCGCCAGCTCGAGAAGCGCGAAGAGGAGGAGCGCGAGGCCAAGGCCAAGGCCGCGGACGAGGCGACGTCGGTAGCGGCGGAGGCCAAGCAGACGGCCAAGCAGACGCCGGTGGTCCCCGAGGCGCCACCCGCGCCCGCGCTGCCGCCACCGCCACCTCCGCCTCCGGCCGGTGACGACAAGGGCGTGACGATGTTGGCACAGAGCGAGGACTACGAGGACATCTTTGGCATCGCGCTGGCCCGGCTCGAGCGCGTCAAGGGCATCTATCGCTGGCGCATCGAAAACTTGCGCCCGGTGCTGATCAGCAACGACGCGGCGGGGCACGCGCCCCACATGTTCCACAAGCGCGACTGCTACCTCGTGCTCAAGGTGACGTCGGAAGAGAAGGTCGACGCGGCGGGCAAGGCGAGCGCCGACCCCAAGCAGGAGATCAGCAGCGCGAGCATGAACTACGCCCTCCACTACTGGATCGGTTCCGAGGCCTCGGTCGACAAGACTGGTACGGCACACTGAGTCCGCCGGAACAAAATTAACATTGAGCTGGCGTGCGTGTGTGCGCGTGCGGTTGGTGTGTCTTATGACAGGTAGCGTGTGCTTCAGGGCGGTGCAGCTCAATTCGTTCATCGGCGGCCGTGCCAAGCACGTGCACGAGGTACAGGGTGAGGAGTCTTCGCTCTTCGTCTCCTACTACCAGGACTACATCCAAGCCGCCAAAGCAGGTACCTTCCTCAACAAAACGAAAACGAAAGCGAACGCGAACGCGAACGCGAAAGCGAAAGCGAACGCGAAACAAAAACTGGGTGATACTCACTGCGGTGTTGTGTGTGTGCCGACAGAGGGATTGGTTTATTTGGAGGGCGGGACGGAGACGGCGTTCCGAAAGGCGCCCAAGGTGGGCGTCGAGTACGACGTACCGCGCCTCTATCGCTTCTACTTCAAGTACACGTTCCCCAGCATTCCTTCACGTTCCTTCACGTTCCTTCACGTTCCTTTTCCGTGTGACTCACCATTATGTGCTCCACCCACAAGGAACGGCGCACGCTGCATACAGAGGGTCCACCTGGAGCTTGAGGCCCTGGACTACAACGAAGTCTTCCTTCTCGACACCGGTACGGCGCACTCGCGAAACCAAATACAACACACACAGTCACACACGCGCTTATGAAGACGGTGGATGATGTGCTGTTGGGTGCCAGGTGGCATGAAGCTGTATCAGTACAACGGTGAGAAGGCCAGCACGCGCCTTCAGTACGAGTGCAGCGACCTCGCCAACCTCATCAACACGCACGACCGCAAGAGCCAGGTATTGTATCGTCGTATGGGCCGTGTGTGCCGCGCCGTGGCTCACATTTCCCTACAGGCGACCATCGAGATAATCAAGCGGGACGAGGACGGCAACTTTGATCTCGGCTCCCAGTTCTGGAGCCATTTCCCGCCCAAGAAGCCCTTCGTGTACGCCATTTCATTTTATTGTTTTAATTACTTTCTTTTATTTGTTTATTTATTAAACTACTTTTTTTTTGATTTTCAACAGAACGAAAAAGGAAAAGGAGAGATTGTTCGCGCGGCACGACGCCCTGTTCGATCTGCTGAAGAGGCTCGAGCAGCGGGTGGACGCGCTCGACGCGAAGCACGTGGGCGCGGACTACGCGGCCGAGCAGGCGCAGCGGATGCAGGCCGCCAAGCGCAAGGCCAACGAGGGACACGGGCCGCTGATCACCGGCGACTGGCACGTCAACGAGGGCGAGACCGAGGAACTCAGGGACGACGCCATGGAGATCCTCTGCCTTGCCGGTACCCAGCGCCTCAACCATCTCGCGCCAGTGTGTGTGTGTGTGTCGTGTGTGTGTGTGTCGTGTTTGTCGTGTGCGTGGCTGATCGGCCGTCGGGGTTGTGTGTGATGGCGCAGGCGAGCTGGGAGAGATGAACGTGGTCTCCAAGTGGAAGCAGGGACCCGACACGCCCAAGCCCGCGCGCAGCCTACTCGCCGATCCCGAGCGCGTCTTCATCTTTGACTGCGTCAGGTACCGCCACCGCTGCCACAAAAATGATGAAACGCGCGTGCATTGTGATATTTTTCAATCACTGACGTGGCTCGCTGTACAGTGAGATATTTGTGTACATGGGCGCCAAGTCGTCGCCGCTGGCGCAGCAGATTGGAGCCCACCTGGCCGAGAACATGCGCACCGACACCGACCCTGGAGCCGTGCGGCGTCCCGCCTGGGCCACCGTCGAACAGGTCTCCTCCTCTGTTGTGTGTGTTGTTGGACGTTGTGTGCGTTTGTTTTGTGTGGTGCTTACCGATTGGCGGCGACAGATCAAGGAGCGCTCGGAGCCGGTGCTCTTCAAGGCGCGCTTCGACAAGTGGGTTGAGGACGACCAGCCCAAGGGCAAGTGCGTAGCCGCCACCATCAAGGCAAGGTTTTGTTTCATTTTGGTCATTGTTCTAATTCGCGCGTAACAAAGATCGAAGAATGCGTGCAAGCGGCCGGTGGTGGACTTCCGCGGCGCGCACGAGCGGATACTGGACGGAATCCGCGAGCGCGCCAAGAAGTTCGGTTCGGCCGACGACCGCTCCTCCCTCCCCACGCTCGACGTCGCCACCCTCTTCCCCATCCGCGAACCCAAGGCCGCCGACGTACGTCGCATTCTTTCTTTACATTCTTTTGCATTCTTTTTTATAAATTATCATTTTATCATCAAATATCTAAATTCCTGTTTTTACCTAAATATTTAATTTTTTAAAAAAATAGGCGACAGCAAGCCAGGCCGGCGTGGGAACTTCCGGAGGGCCGGCGGTCGATGACGAGCTCGTGGCTGTGGAGGTGGGCATCCTCACGGGTGGCAAGACCTTCATCAAGATCAACGAGGCCGAGCAGGGCCTCTTCTTCTCCGCCGAGTGCTACTTCATTCTCGAGACCTACAAGCCGCGTCCCGCTCCTCAAGGCGAAGGTTCGCGTGTGTGCGGCGTGTGCGGCGTGTGTGGTCGTGCGCGTGCGGTCGGGTGTGCGGTCAGGCATGTGGTGCTGAGTCGCTGTGTCTGTCGACCACAGGAGACAAGCCCAAGTGGCGCGTCTACTTCTGGGAGGGCAAGGACGCGTCGTCGCTGCGGTTCCCGATGTTCGTGCTGGGCCTCCAGCCGCTGCTCGAGGAGAAGATCCTGCGGAGCGGCAGCCCCAAGCCCGAAGTCGAGCGGATCTACCAGGGCAAGGAGCCCCTCGCCTTCATGAAGATCTTCGAG
>NW_004457268.1:160067-160823 GCF_000313135.1 Acanthamoeba castellanii str. Neff | reverse complement strand
CCTTAGATTATATTCTAAGGTGATGTCTGGCTGTGATGATGGTGGGGGCAAGAGCAGACGTCTGCCAGGGGAAGCAATGTAGCTTATTCTACGCCAAGCGCTTTTGCATGACCTGCGCGGCTGCCCACAAGCCGCACTTCCCGCCCGAGATCCAAAAGGTGTGGGCATGCATCCTGTTGCCGTTCGACTTTCTTGTGTTGCTGACTAAGTCTATATATTCTGATATGTGGGTGGTGTGGTCAGATTCTGGAGTAGGGGCTCCACCGTCTCCCCTCCCCCCAGCAGGTAGTGCCATCAACAACTACAAGAAAGGAAGGAAGAAGGCCACAAGTGCGAAGAAGAACCAAAACAGTTTTTTATTTTTTATTTATTGTATTTTGATCACATTTTGTTACATGGTACAGGAACCAGGCTAGTGGATCTGTCTGGCCAAAAGCTCAGCTGGCGTCGCCGCCAAACTTCCTCCGCCTTGTCGTTTGCGCCCAGGTTTGAGTGGCCGTGGCGGTTGCGGCGGGCGCCAGCGTACATTAATTGCACAAGCAGTTTGTGGTGCTCCCCCGAAGGGTGAAACGGCGAAAATTACACTCTATTGCTACATACTAACAGCTGAGAGGTGAACCACGTGGGCACCCCCCCTTCACACACACCTCGACCTCCTCCACGAGCGGCAGCGAGAACGCATCAATCAATCATGTTGGGTATGCGTTGCGTTGCGCGTTTGCAACCTTCATCGAGTGTGTCGTGTGCGTGTGTTGC